>NW_011889416.1:144942-358444 GCF_000151845.1 Pteropus vampyrus | reverse complement strand
TCATCTTTTCTTATGGCTGAGTAGTATTCCATTGTATATATGTACCACCGCTTCTTTAGCCAGTCATCTATCATAGGACAGTTCGGTTGCTTCCATGTCTTGGCCACTGTGAATAATGCTGCTATGAACATTGGTGTGCAAATATCTTTTCAGATATGGGTTTTCAAGTCTTTGGGGGTAAATACCCAGTAGAGGGATAGCTGGATCATATGGTAGATCAATTCTTAGTTTTTTGAGGAACCTCCATACTGTTTTCCATAGTGACTGCACCAATTTGCTGTCCCACCAGCAGTGTATGAGGGTTCCTTTTTCTCCGCATCCTCCCCAACATTTGTTATTCCTTGTTCTGTTGATTATAGCTATTCTAACAGGTGTGAGATGGTATCTCATTGTGGTTTTGATTTGCATTTCCCTAATAGCTAGAGATGTTGAGCATCTTTTCATATATTTGTTGGCCATTTCTATGTCCTCTAGAGAGAGGTGTCTGTTTAGGTACACTGCCAAGTTTTTGATTGGATTGTTTGTTTTTTCGTTGTTATTGAGTCATATGAGTTCTTTGTATATTTCGAATATTAGGCCCTTATCAGAGGTGTTGCGTGCAAATATATTTTCCCATTCTGATGGTTACCTCTTTACCTTGTTGACGATTTCTTTTACTGAGCAGAAGCTTTTTAGTTTGATGTAGTCCCATTCATTTATTTTAGCTTTTACTTCCATTACCTTTGAGGTCAAATTCATAAAATCCTCTTTAAGTTCAAGGTCCTTGAGTTTAGTTTCTATGTTTTCTTCTATGCATTTTATTGTTTCAGGTCTTATATTCAGGTCCTTAATCCATTTTGAGTTAATTTTGGTGTATGGTGATAGACAATACTCTAGTTTTATTCTTTTGCATGTAACTTTCCAGTTTTCCCAACACTATTTATTGTAGAGGCTTTCCTTTCTCCACTGTACGTTTTTGGATTTTTGTTGAAAATTATTTGCCCATATAAATATGGGTTTGCTTCTGGACTCTTGATTTTGTTTCATTGATCTGTGTGTCTGTTTTGCTGCCAATACCATGCCATTTTGATTACTGTCGCTTTGTAGTATAATTTGAATTCGGGCAGAGTGATGCCTCCAGCTTTGTTCTTTTTTCTAAGGATGGCTTTGACAATTCAGGATCTTTTGTGCTTCCATACAAATCTGATGATTTTTTTGTTCTATTTCTTTAAAAAAAGCTGATGGAATTTTGATGAGGATTGCATTAAATTTGTATAATGCTTTAGGTGATATGGTCATTTTAACTATGTTGATTCTTCCAATCCAAGAACACGGTATATCTTTCCATTTAATTGTATCTTCTTCGATTTCTTTTAATAGGGTCTTGTAGTTTTCATTATATAGGTCCTTCACATGTTTCATTAAATTTATTCCTAGGTATTTTATTCTTTTTGTTGCAATTACAAAAGGAATTATTTTTTCCTCTTCTTACACTTCATTATTAGAGTATAGGAATGCTATGGATTTTCGAACATTAATTTTGTATCCAGAGTCTTTACTGTATTTGTTTATTGTTTGTAGTTGTGTTCCTGTGGAGTCTTTAGGGTTTTCTATATAGAGAATCATGTGATCCACAAACAGTGACAGTTTGACTTCTTCATTTCCTATTTAGATGCCTTTTATATCTTTCTTTTGTCTGATTGCACTCACTAGGACCTCTAATGTTATACTGAATAGCAGTGGTGATAATGGACAGCCTTGCCTTGTTCCTGATCTTAGAGGGAAAGTTTTTAGTTTTTCATCATTAAGTACAATGTTGGCTGAGGCTTTGTCATATATGGTCTTTATTATATTGAGGTATTTTCCTTCTATACCGATTTCACAATTTGTTTTGATCATAAATGGATGCTGTATCTTGTCGAAGGCTTTTCCTCAATGTATTGATATGATCATATGATTCTTATTTTTTATTAGTTTATGTGGTGTATCACATTAATCAATTTGCATATGTCAAACCATCCCTGTGCTCCTGGGATGAAGCTCACTTGATCGTGGTGTATAATCTTTTTAATATGTTTCTGTATTCGGTTCGCTAGTATCTTATTTAGGATTTTTGCATCTGTGTTCATGAGAGATATTGGTCTGTAGTTTTCTTTTTTTATGTTATCTTTACCAAGTTTTGGTGTCAGGGTACTATAAGCCTCATAAAATGTATTGGGAAGTGTTGCCTACTCTTTGATTTTTTTTTTTTGGAAGACTTTGTGGAGAATAGGTATTAAATCTTTGAATGTTTGGTAAAATTCACTGCTGAAGCCATCTGGTCCAGGACTTTTACTTTTTGGTAGGTTTTTGATGATTGTTTCAATTTCCATACTGCTGATCTGTTTATTTAGATTTTCCAGTTCTTCTTGATTCATTCTAGGAAGACTGTATTTTTCTAAGTACTGGTCCATTTCTTCTAGGTTTTTAAATTTGGTATTATATACTTTTTCATAGTATTTTTGCATGATCCTTTGTATTTCTGTGACATCAGTCACAATTTATCCTCTTTCATCTCTGATTTTGTTTATTCGTGTCTTTTCTCTTTTTTCTTTAGTGAGTCTAGCCAGGGGTTTGTCAATTTTATTAACCTTTTTAAAGAACCAGCTCTTTGTTGTATTTATTTTTTCTATTGTTTGTTTGTTTGTTCTCAATTTCATTTATTTCTGCTCTAATTTTGATCATATTTTTTCTTCTGCTGACTTTAGGCCTCATTTGTTCTTCCTGTTCTAGTTTTTTAAAATGAGGTGTTAGATTGTTTATTTGGGCTCGTTTTTATTTTTGGAGATAGGCCTGTAATGATATGACTTTCCTCTTATGACCACTTTTGCCATGTCCCAAAAGTTTTTATGTGTTGTAATATCATTATCATTCGTTTCTATGTATCTCTTGATCTGTTTTTATTTCTTCTCTGACCCAGTTATTCTTCAGTAGCGTGTTGTTTAATTTCCATTTATTTGTGGTTCTTCCTGCTTTCTTTTTGCAGTTGATCTGTATTTTCAAACCATTATGATCAGAGAATATGGTTGATATGATTTCAACCCTTTTGTATTTGTTGAGGCTATCTCTGTGTCCCAGTATGTAGTCGATTCTTGAAAATGTTCCATGTGCACTAGAGAACAATGCGTAAGCAGCTGTTTTCGCATGGAAGGCTCTGTAATTGTCAGTTATGTCCAGCTAGACTAATGTATCATTAAAGGATGTTATTTCCTTATTGATTTTCTGTTTTGATGATCTGTCCATATCTAACAGTGGGATATTTAGGTCCCCTACTATGATAGTGTTTTGGTCTGTTTCTCTTTTTAGTTTTGTTAGTTATTTCTTTACCTATTTCGGGGCTCCCTGATTGGGAGCATAGATATTAATAAGTGTTATGTCTTCTTCATGCATGATACCTTTTATCATTATGAAGTGTCCCTCAGTATCTTTCTTTATCATTTTTATTTTGAAGTCTATTTCATCTGATATTAGTATCACTTCTCCCACTTTTCCCTGAATTCCATTTGCTTGAAATATCATTTTGCACCCTTTCATATTTGTCTTTGGCGGTGAGATGTGTCTCCTGGAGGCAGCATATGGTTGGGTTTTGTTTTTCAATCTGTTTTGCAACTCTGTGACTTTTTATTGGAGAGTTCAATCTTTTTACATTTTGGGTGATTATTGATATATGAAGTCTTTTTATAGCGATTTTTTCTTTTGTTTTCTGGTACTTCGGTGTTTCCATTGCTTCCTTGTTCTTGTGTTTCTGTTTTCTTTATTTTGGTTGGCTTTTGTGGGTTATGTTTCTGGTTCTTCTTGTTTTATGTTATATACTTAAGTTCAGAATCTTTGGTGTGTGGTTACCATTACGAATATGAAAAGGATAATTATATATATACAGTCATCCATTTTCTTCTGTGTGTGTCTTGTCTCCATTCCTCTTGCAAATCTGGATCTTTGAATACTCTCCTTTTCAGTCATCATTATCTCACTTTGTCCCTATATATGCTGAACTTTCATTACCATCTTGCTGTAGCAATTCTCTTATTATTATTTAAGCTTATAATGCCCTGTTCTTAGTAAGGATTGCACTCCTCTGCTTCTAGTTGCCTGATAATCACTTTACTCTTAATTATGTATTTTTTTTTTTTTTGTCATTTTGTTTTAGGCGAGCAGACCCCTTTCAGTATTTTCTGTAGTGCAGGCCTCGTAGTGGAGCATTCCCTCAATTTTTGTATGTCTGGAAAGGTCTTAATTTCTCCTTTATATCTAAAGGAGAGCTTAACTGGATACATTATTCTATCCTGCTCGTTCCTGTCACTTAATAGTTTAAATATTTTATTCCATTTCTTTCTGGCTTTTAAGGTCTGCACTGAGAAGTCTGAGGATAATGTAATAGGTTTTCCTTTATACGTTACTGTTTTCTTCTTCTTGGCTGCCCTGAGAATTCTATCTTTGTCATTGATTTTTGATAACTTTAATACAATGTGTCTTGGTGAAAACCTTTCTGGGTTGAGATATTTGGGTGTTCTGTTGACTTCTTGAATTCCAAGCTCCAGCTCATTTCTTAGATTTGGGAAATTCTAATCAACTATTTGTCTGAAAATGCTTTCTAGTCCCTGCTCCTTTTCCTCACCTTTGATAATGCCCATTATTCTTATGTTTCCTCTCCTGATAATATCAGCTATTTCTTATATTTCTCTTTCATGCTTCAGTTTCTTTCTTCTTCCTTCTGATTTATTTCTAGGTTTATGTCTTCAATATCACTGATCCTTTCCTCCATTTGGTTGACTCTATTTCCTAAGCTTGCTATTTCATTTTTCAACTCTCACAGTTTTTTTTTTTTTTTTTAATGCCGGAGGATCTTTTCTGTTCTTTTTGAGGGTTATAATCTCCTTGTTCTGCTCATCTAGCTGTTTTTTTCATTTCCTGAAATTGTTGATATGACTCATTTCAGAACTCACCGAGTTTTTTCAGAAGTACCATCTTGAATTCTCTGTCATTTAAGTCGCATATTTCTATCTTTATAAGTTTATTTTTCTGGAGATTTTTCCCTTTCTTTCTGAGATGCCTTGTCACCTTGGTTTTTCATGGTGTTTAATGGACTATTTCTCTGTCTGGGCATTAATGGAAGTGTATTCTTCTGTTTTTCCAGAAATAAGGTTTATTAGATAAAGTTCTCCCTTAGCCTGCTGCAAAGAAGGGGCTTTGCTTTTGGTTTCCAGTAGGTGGCATCTAAGCCTCTTTGATCCCTGCTTTATATAAAGCCTAAATAATACCTTTTTATTTTCTTGTAGATATTTAATCACACTCACTACTCTCA
Organism: Pteropus vampyrus; assembly: GCF_000151845.1. Classification (NCBI taxonomy): domain Eukaryota; kingdom Metazoa; phylum Chordata; class Mammalia; order Chiroptera; family Pteropodidae; genus Pteropus; species Pteropus vampyrus. Next base: position 353,124 of record NW_011889416.1, on the reverse strand, counting down.
GTTTCAGTCCTTGTCAGTTTTGCTAGTGTTTGCTCAGATTCCCCTGGGGTTCCACGGTGTCTGTTTCAGAGGGTATGGGGGAAGGGGTCCTCTGTGTTGGGGGTTTTGAAACTGGGGCCGATAAAAATCAACTGTTGTTTCTCTGTGGTCCCATCTCAATTTTCTGCTTTCTGCCCTGATGACTGGGCTCTCATGCTGGCTGTCTAGGACTCACAGCACTTCAAGGCAGGGCTGTTCAGTGAAGTCGCTGCACCTTCACCCCCTCCTCCTCCTGCAGGCAGCTCCAGAGGCTGTGAGAAGCAGCTTCTTTATTTCTCCCAGTCCACTGCCCAACATCCGGGTTTCTGACCTGTGGTAGCTCTTTTGCGCAGATCCCATGCTCAGATGTGCTGGTGTGCAGTTTGGGTGTTTTTTGTTGCGTTTTAGATGTTCAGCTTATTGTTGTTTCAAGGGGAGAGGTCTGAGGATGTCTCTCACTCCACCATCTTTCCATCAGGATAATTTTTGACTTTGTGTTTCAGATGTGGGTTTCTTTTTATCCTTATATTCATTTTCAGTCATATTCCTTTTTCGAGTCCCTGGTTAGGAGAATATACCTATACTTGGCTCTTGCCTAAATTTTAAAATATCTGCTTTCATAATATTAAGGCTACACATAAAAATGAATTCAATATGGCTTTTTTTTTTGACTTCTGAACTCAAAATAATATGGTCATGTTCTTCCAAGGCTTTTAGCTAATATCATATTGCCAATCAGTTCTTCTCATTTGATCAAAAGCCCAAAATGGATATTTCCCTTATATTTTTGAGAAAAAAAGTTGTTAGCAATTTAATACAAAAAATGTATTATTGTTGGAAGCAATGTAAATGCTCATCAGCAGATGACTGGATAAAGAAGTTATGGTTCATATATACGATAGAATATTACTTAGCCATTAAAAAAAAATGAAATTCTACCATTCACAGTGACATGGATGGACCTAGAGTTTATTATGCTGATTGAAATGAGTCAGACAGAGAAAGATAAATACCATATGATTTCACTTATATATGGAATCTACAGAACAAAAAGAACAAACTAATCAAAAACTTACTCACAAATATAGAAGACAATTTGGTAACGGACAGAGTGGGGAGAGGGCTTGGGGGCTGGAAGAATGGGGTGAAGGGTTAAAGAAGTACAAATTAATACTTGATAGATGGTCACAGGAATGGGGATCATGGCATAGGGAATGCAGTTAGCAGTATTATATTGGCTAGGTGGAAAACCAGAGTAGAGAAAGTGCAATTAGGGGAATTATTTTATAAACTATATAAATGTCTGACCAATGTACTGTATACTTGAAACTAATAAAAATGTATTATTGTTTTAATTTGTATTTCTTTGATTATCAGTGAAGTAGCACCATTTCATAATTTTAAAAATCATTTCGTGTGTGTGTGTGTGCGTACGTGTGTGTGCGTGTGTGTGATGTCTGTTCATTTTCTTTGCCAATTTATCTATTCTGGTCTTAGTGTATTTTTTATCAGTTAGTATTTCTGTATTATGACTATCAACTTTTTTTTGTATTTGTCACGACTGTATTCTCTGGTTTTCTGTTTGCTGGTATAGTCTAAGTTGTTGCACGTTTACTGCAGTGCAATTTGGCAAAATATTTCATGAAGAGAGTTTACTAATGTTCAATCCCTTTGATACAGGGGTTCCATTTTTAGAAATCTTTTCCAAGAAAATAATTTAAAGTGACACGAAGAATTATTCTCAAAGATGTTCTTTGTGAGATGCTTAGGGCTTATCATTCTTGAGTTATTAGTAATTCAGAAAATAAAATCTTGGCTTTTTTCTGTTTTTAAAATTGTGGTAAAATATGCATAACATAAAATTCATAATTTTAACCATTTTTAAGTGTTCAATTCAGTGACATTAAATACATTCACAGTGTTGTGCAACTTTCACCACTTACCATCTCCAGAACTTTTTTCATTTTGCAAAACTGAAACTCTGTACTCATTAAACAACGACTCCTTATTCCCTCCTTTCCCCCAGCCCCTAGCAACCACCGATTTACTTTTTGTCTCTATGAATTTGACTACTTTACGTACCTCATATAAGTGGAATAATACAGTATTTGTCTTTTTGTGACTGGTTTATTTCACTTAGCTTAGTGTCCCCGAGGTTCATCCTTGTTATAGTATGTGTCAAAATTGTCTTTCTTTTAAAGGCTGAATATATTCCAGTGTATGTATTTGCCACATTTTGTGTATCCATTTATCCATCAGTGGACACTTGGGCTGCTTCCATTTTTTGATTATTGTGAATAGTGCTGCTATGAACATGGGTGGACAAATATATTTTCATGTCTTTGTTTTCAACTCTTAGGGTATGGACCAAGAAGTGGAATTTCTGGACCATATGTTATTTTGATGTTTAATTTTTTGAGAAATTGCTATACTGTTTTCCATAGTAACTACACCATTTTATATTCCCACCAGCAGTGTGCGATGTTTCTAATTTTTCCACATGCTCGCCACCACTTATTATTTTCTGTATTGTTTTATAACAGCCATCCTAATGAGTGTGAGATGATATCTCACTGTGGTTTTGACTTGCATTTCTCTAATAATTTGTGAAGTTGAGAGATCAAATCCCGTTTTTTTATACCTTTTATATAACCAGCTATTCACTTCAAAAATCTTCCTCTCTTCAAAGTCTGGAAGAATATGAAAACATCTGTGTCCTCATTATATTTAATTTCTTTCTAAGGTTTTCAGGACCTTTTGCTGTACATTTCAGATTTCCTCTGTCTAATATTGACCCATATAAATCAATAGAAGTGGGTAGTGGTTGATTGCTCTAATAAATCAACAGACTACTACATTCCTTCATTCCTTCATTAATTCACTCAATAAATACTTATTGAGCACCTACTATGTGTCAGGCACAGTTTCAGATGCTGAGATTTCAGCAATTAACAAAACAGATCAAATCCTTGTCTACATGCAGCTTATATTTCTAGTGGAGTGGGTAGGAGAAAGAGATAGACAAATAAATAAATATGTCAATTGCTGAGAAATGTTATGAAGAACAGTGAAGCAGGGTGAGGTGAATAGAGTGTGTTAGAGGTTGCTATTTTATATAGGCATTACTTTGCTTCTGACTCAATGAATGCAAGTTTGTCTCCTTGCAAGGAGTTTTTTTATATAGGGTGGTTAAGAAAGGCCTTCTGCTAAGATAACATTTGAATACATACCTGAAGGAGGTATCCCCATCCTAGAATGTAAGGCGAAAGAGCCTGAGGAAAGGAGAGGTTTAAAATGGTTCTTGAGAATACCAGGCAGAAAGAGAGTGCAAAGGCCCTCAGGCAGCAGTGTGCTTGGTGTGCTCAAAAAAGACAAGGAAGCCATATGGCTGGAGTGGAGTGAGTGAGAGGGAAGGTGTAGGAAATGAAATGAGGAGGTGGTGGTACAGGTTAAATTTTAAAAGTCCTTATAAGCCACTGTAAATACCTTCTCTCTGAGTGAGACAGGAAGGCATTAGAGGCTTTTGAGCAGGCAAATGCCATGACCTGACTGCAAAGATCACTCTGGCTGTTGGATTAAGAATAGATTAGAGGGGGCAAGTGTGGAAGGAGGGAGACCTGTTGGGGAATTACTGGTATAAGACAGGTGAAAAATGATGTTGGATTGATTGGACCTGAGTGGTAGCAGTGGTGGTGGTGAGTTGTAAGTTTCCGAATGTATTTCAAAGGCAGAGTTTACAAGGCTTGCTATGGATTGGTGTGGGATGTAATATGTAACAGGATGACAGTACATTTTTTGGAAAGTACAGCTTTCAAGTCACCAAATCAGATCTATACATATCTGCCTCTGTATCTTTCAAAAACTAGGCCATACCTGTTATTGTCAGTAACGAATGTCTTAGTACCTGCTGATATCTTTGAATCATCCTCTATGGTCCTTTCATGGACCATGGAAAGTGACGGCCTCTTCAGAAAATCACCTCCTACTTGTTGGTAGTGGTTCAGAATTGATTTTTCTACTCTTTCTCACACTCTTCAATAACATTTTTCTTTCTTTCTGCATATTGTAGCTTAAGTTTGAGGGTAACAAAAGCCTCCTCTATCCAAAAAATTCCCTCCAACTCATCCATACAATAAAGTTTGCACAATATTAGTTACTGTTTTGTTTTAAGGTATTGCCCATAAATATGGTACTAATCACTCATTTGCACATTATGTGCTCACTTCTAAAATGGAATAAATGATGCTTGCCATATAGAGTGTCTGTAAAAGCAAGGGAATGGTGAATGTAAATGTCTAACCAATGCATTGTATACTTGAAATTAATAATAAAATAAAATTAAGAAAAAAGAAAAAGCATTTGAAGAAACAATGGCTGAAATTTCCCAAATTTAATGAAAAACATTACATAACCAAGAAGCTCAATGAACTCCAAATATGACAAACAAATAGATCCATACCCAGACACATCATAGTAAAAATGTTGCATGTCAAAGACAAAGATAAAATCATAAAAGTAGGAAAAAGAAAACTCCCCACACGCAAGGAACCCAGTGAGATTAACAGCAGACTTTTCATCAGAATCAATGGAGGCCAGAAGTCATTAGGATAGTGTATTCAAAGTGCTGAAAGTAAAATATTATCAAACAAGAATCTTATATCCAGTAACATTACTTTTTAAAAATGAAGGCAAAATAAAGGCATTCTATGATAAACAACAAAAAATGCTTTTGAAACTGTAAAAAGCTGTATATCATTCATGATCTTTTTTATTTAAAAATCATACTGGATAGTTCTCTATTAATATTGCATTTCATTATTTTAATATATTTTATTAGAAGTTCAACGTTTACTTTTTAAAACCAAATGAAATGTTAACATGTTAATAAATAGTAACACTTAATACTTATTTGTGAGGGGATGCTTTTTTAGCCTCAAGTAATAGAAAACCAAACCAGAAGTGGCTTTAAGCATAAAGAGAATGTATTATCTCATATGACAAGAAGTTATGAGAGGAGCAGACCCAAAGTTGGTTATCACTGACATTGTCAAGGAAAGAATGGCTATAGTAGCTCTTGGAATCCCATCCTCATTTAATAACATCCAAAAATCTTGTGTCATGGTTTTTTTAACTCTCTTATTTAAAAAATATTTACATTTTCAATGAACACAAAATAAAGTTGACTCTTTTGGCACATAGTTCTATAAGCTTTAATACATGTAAATACCACCATAATCAATATACAGAAGAGTTCTATCACCTCCCCCCCAACAAACTGCCTCCTGTTATTCCTTTATTACACCTTCCCTTCATTCCTAACTTCTGGCAACCACTGATCTGCTTTCTGTCCCTATAATTTGATCTTTTCAAGAATGCCATCTCAATAGAATTATACAGTATGTAACATTTTGAGACTGTCTTCTTTCGCTCAATATATATCTTTTAGACCATTAAATATATTATATAAAAATGACTCTTTCTTTTTTATTGCTGAGTAGTATTCCAGTGCATCCATTTAGCATTGTTTGCTTATTCATTTGCCCATCGAAAGATGTTTGGGATGTTTCTCATTTTTGGCAATTATCAACAGAACCTCTATAAACATTTGGGAATAGGTTTTTGCATGCCCATAAGTTTCATTTCTCTAGGGATGTGGTTCTCAACCAGGGGCTATTTTGTGCCCCCCAAAGGTATATTTGTCAATACTTGTCAATATTTTGATTGTCTCAACTTGGAATCAGAGTTGCTGCTAAACATCCTACAATGCATAGGACAGCCCCCCACAACCAAGAATTAACTGTCTCAAGTTGTTAATTGTGTCAAAGTTGAGAAACCCTGGTCTATGGTAAATGCCCAGGAGTGTGATTGCTGAGTTATATAGTAAGTGTATGTTTATAAGATCATAAGGAAGTCAATTCTAAATCTGCCATTTTTTCTTTCTCCTTCCTTCTTCCAGGAATTTCTCCAGTAGTGCAGACTTGGAAATCGGATAGCCTCACATCAGACCCAGGAGAGGTGGACTGATTTTTTTTTTAAAAAGCATCTGACAAAAATAAAAATACCTTTATTATTTTAGGTACATAATAAAGTGCATTAAAATAAATGTTCTTTGTAGCTTCATACTTCATTGGTCTATAGGCTGATTGGAAGAGCTTGTGTAGTTTGAAGAGTGTCCAGATCAACATTATGGTATATTTGCCCACAGAAATGCACTTATTAGCACAATTAATTTCTTCCATAAATTACTTACATGATGAGCCAAAGCGCAGCTTTAACCTTGACTTTCTTGCAGCTCATTGGGGGAAACTGATCATAAATGGTTTCGAGAAAGAAATATGTAAAGAAGTTATTTCTGAGTGACAAGGAAGGGGATGCTGTCTTGCTGGTAAGCTTAGAAAGACCTTTTTATTAAGAAAAACCTCCCAGGAATAGTACTCCCAGAAAGATGAATGAAAGGACTTTTAGGAATGGTGTCACTTAGTATGACTTTCTATTTAAAAATTTTTTTTTTGTGGTTTTCTAAATTGTCTCAGTTAAAATAAATAATTTTCTTAAAAGGTATAAGCCTCAGGGCACATCAAGAGTGTTCAGAAAAGCTGGCAGTGCCTTGGGCAAGAGAGTTCCAGGATCCCAAGGAGGAGAAGATACTAGCTCAACCCATAGAAAGTACACAGGATCAAGAGAAGCCACATCTGTGCCTAGGTGAACAAAGATACCATCACAGCTCTGTTCCTTACTGGCTGGGTGAACTTGGGCTGCTTATTTAATTGTTCTGTCTTAGTTTCTTCATTTAAATACTGGGAAAGTGATAACAGTTCCTCATAGAGTTTTTTTGTTACCTGCATAAATACATGTAAAGCACTTATTACAATGCCTAGCACATGAGAAATGCTCCCTAATTTTCACCATTAACTATTATTATTATTGTTGTTGTTGTTGTTGTTATAAAACGAGAAATGGTACATAGTATGAGTGAGAGTATTGAAAAAGATAAAAGAAAGCCCCACCCCAAAGAGGGCATTGCCACAAATCTCAAAGATCCTGCTAGGAGGATGTCCCCTTATCCATATACACAAAAAAAGACTTGTCCAGGTGTGTCCCACCCCTTCCCCATTATGATGTTATTGCAAAATATGTTATTCTGCTTTTATTTCTTTTTCTGTGCTACACCTCTACTGAAACTTTGTGGTTTCAGTACTTAAAAGTAAAGAACACTGGGCTATCAAAGGAGAGTTGGATTCCCAAGTTTCTGGATTGTGACACACATAGTAGAAGTCAATCTTGGCCCCTGATATGTAAAGGAGAGAGTACTAAGGTTAAACTATCAAGACCTGGCTAGAAATACTTCAGTTTTGCTAAGGACTGGCCCTGTAAATAGTTTTTTGTGGTGTTTCTTTTTCCCATCCTCTCATAAATGTTTTGAATCATTCTTGATATGTGGATTCAATCTCTTCACAAGGTTCTCTTGCCCATTATTAGGGGAAAGAAACAAATTCGGCACCCAAAACCAAAGAACATGCAGGACAACGTGGGTAATCTCTTCAACAGGCAGCCAAGTTTGTGCTAGAAAGAAGGAGTCACAGGGGAAGAAAGAGGACCAGACAGCCTGACCACAAGGCTCAAATGCAGCTGAGATATAGATGAAGAAGAAGCACACAAGTTTCAGGAAGGAAACAAGGGAAGAGAAGCCTCTCCTTACCAATTAACATGTGCAATTCCAGGCATGTTAGCTGGAATTGCTTTAACATAGAGCTTGAACCAGCTGAGCAACCCCAGGAACTCCCAGGGAGCAAGAAATCTGGAGGAACTTGTAATGGGCAGAAGATGAAATCTTCTCACTAAAAATCTGTTTTGCAGCACACACCAAACAGGATTTTGGTACTTCTGAGGAAACCCCCTGAGTTCCCCCAAAATGAACAAATCAGAAAAAAAGTATAGGTCCGAGGAGGGACAAAGTGCTTCTTTTTTTGGTCACACGCCTTAAGAGCTCAGTGCAATCATCTTGAGATTTCGAAGCTTCCCAAGAAAGAAGTTTCTTATTAGAGAAACTCTGACTGCAGAAAAATGAGCAACAGGAACATTTACCAAGAACTTCTCACAGGTATGTTGTTTTCCTTTCCTTGACCCTTGATTAGCATCTCAGCAATATACAGGGAATTATGGAAAGAGGTCCTTTCCAAGACATAGATGGCATTACTAGAGTCTGAGGGATCAAGAAAATACTTATTTTTTTCTTCAAAGTAACTCATTCAGAAATTTCACTATGGACAGTGGTATTACATGGAGGTGGCATAGCATTTATTATCTATCATATCAGCCAACAAGCCTTGTTCCCTACTGCTTACATCTTTGCACCTATACCCAATGACTTAAGCAGCTCTTAAGAATTTGGGATCTGAAAAGATATCTGTGCCCCCATGTTCATTGCAGCATTATTCACAATAGCAAAGATATAGAAATAATCTAAGTGTCCAACAACAGTTGAAATGATACAGAAAATGTGGTATATATGTGCAATGGACTATTATTCAATCATAAAAAATAAGGAAATCCTGCCATTTGCAATAATATGGATGGAACTTGAGGACATTATGCTAAGTGAAATAAGTCACACAGAGACAAATACTATATTATCTCAATTATATATGGAATTAAAAAAAAAAACTCATAGAAACAGAGATGAGACCTGTGGTTGCCAGAGGTGGGGTAAGGGTAGGGAAATGGTGTGGAGGTAGTCAAAAGTTACAAACTTCCAGTTATAAGTTAAATAAGTTCTGGGGATGTAATGTACAACATGATGACTACAGCTAACAATATTGTTTTGCATATTTGAAAGTTGCCAAGAGAGTAGATCTTATAAGTTTTCATCATAAGGAAAACAATTTTCTGTAACTGTGAGGTAATGGATGTTAACTAAGCTTATCGTGGCAATCATTTTGCAATGTATACATATATCAGATCATTGTGTTGCACACCTTAAACTTATACAATGTTATATGTCAATTATATCTCAATAAAACTGGAAAAAAGAATTTGTGATCCCATGTACATCTTAAGTTAGGTGCTGCATAACTACTGGGTAGAATATGCTGTGCAAATTATCACAGTTCTTTAAAAATGTACTTCCATTCTCAGTCTAATAAACTCTCCAAGATAGCATACGCAAGTTTAGAGTTAATTTTCATTTTGACCACTGCAGTGGTTCTTGATTGGTTTTTGCCACACCTCAGAAGTGCCAGGAGTAAGTAAGCAGTTGGAAGGAAAGGGTAGAATTCTAGGTAGCACTCTAGGCCCAAATTATCCACAGTCCATGCCGTGGCCTTGGGGAGCAGGCATCAAGGTCTGTGTTTACACCACCTGTGCTGACGTGGTAAAAGCACTGGATTTGAGGTCAAGAGGCCTGGATTTGAATCTGAATCAATTATACCACTTACTAAGTGCCAAGTCATGCTAACTCTAGGCCTCCTTTCTTCTTCTGTAGAACTTCACGAAGATTATGTGACAGGATTGTAAATTGTAAAGTGCTAAGCAATTTTGAGGTATTTTTATTGAGCATCAAGTCCCATAGACCCCTCAGACTAGAGCATATACCTCCTCTCTCATTTCTCCCATCCCCAGCCAAATTTTCAAATAACTATCAAAAACTTCCAAGAGTAGAAATGCAAGCATCCATTAATCCTAATTTCACAGAAAAAAAACCATAAAATATTTTAAAAAATAACAACAAGCTATGTGCAATTTAATTTGTGGCAAGCTTTCAACTGAGACTATTTGTTAGAGTAGCTTGTCACAAATGGCGTCGAGCATTATTTGAAGGAGTGACATACTCTCAGGTACTGTGTGAGTCATGAAACCCAGTTTTATAAAAGCTCTCACTAGAATGCCCCTTTGTACAAGTTTGGGATGCCTTCAAAGGACACGGGGGTTGGAGGGTGGGTGAGTGGGAGTTAAAAGCAATTGGATCATCAGCCTTGGAAAAGAAGCTCAAACATTCTCCTGAGGCATGATAACTGTGTAAATGTGACAAGAGTATGGTTCTGTTCTCAGAGTTAAGTTTATCTACTGCTGGAAAATTGTTTGATTTGGGTGCTGACTTATCTGCATCAAGACTCAAGTTCCTCAAGTTGTACTCTGTAGTGGGTAGGCCCCAGGGAAACACTGAGGTCAAAGACTGCTGTTCCCTGCTGAGCCAGCCCTGCCCTTCGGGGGCCAGAAGTTGTTGAGAAGAAATTTTACATTACGGAGCAAGTGGCTTGAGGTGTGTGTAATGTGTGTCACCCTCTGCTTAGCCTTGATGACCTTGGGAGAGTAGCGAGCTGATTGTTTTCTGTAGTAATACACAGAATAGAGATTGACTTGATAACTGAGGATTGGAGCTAGTTTCAATTCCCTCAGCAGTTATTTCCGTTCAGGGACAAACTGAGGAAGTGGACATGGGAATTGTTTGACATCAAGGCCAAATTCAGATAGGCTGTGCCAATTGTTAACAGAGTGTGGTCCCTAAACCAGAAACATCAACTTCACCTGGGAAGTTGGGGAAAATTCAAATTCTTGGGCCCCTCTTCAGACCAAATGAATCTAAAACTCTGGAGATGTGGCCCAGCAATCCATGTTTTTAAAATCATTCCAGATGATTCTGATTCATGCTTAAACTTGAGAACTACTGGCTTAAGGGCTTCTCATCCTTGGCTGCTCACTTGAGGCATTTGTTTAAAATACAGATTCTGGAGCAGGGCCCAGAAAATGCCTGTTTTTAATCCCTAGGTGACTGTTGCTCAGGCAGGATTGAGAACCACAAGTACATTCTTTCCTTATGGACAAGTTACTCAGGACTATGCTGTTTTTGTCATGAACCTTCCATCTCCTTGTCTGGATTATAGGTTAGAGTTCTAGGATTAGATGGCATTTCGTGCCTGTGTTTCTTGGTAGGGAAGCTAGAGTGTCTCTGCCTATCATATTTATTTTGAAAGTGATTTGAAAGTGGTTTACAAGGATGGAAAAAATTTTCATTTATGTAAATATTGAACCCTGGAGCAACAGTGAAAGAATCTGAACTTCTGTTTGCAGTTAAGTAAATCCATTATTTCACATCCTCTTTTCTTGGCTTCCTGTCATAATAGGAAATGTAGAATAATATAGAAACAGGGTAATGTTCATATATACGTGGAGGAATGCATGTTGAACACAGGCAAATATGGCTACATTAATTGAGGGTCTATGTGCTAAACAATGCTATATTTAATCTTTGCAGTAAACTTGTTAGAGCCTTGTTGCCTTTTACATAAAAGACTGAGTTTATGTGATCTGACTTCCTGAAGGACATGTATTGTCAGGCAGAGGCAGGATTTGAACTCAAGTATGTCTGATTTGAGGGAGCTTTTGTTCTTTTACAATCACCAGACTTGCTGTCAGTTCCCTGACCCTCATAGTAACACTGTTGTTTAAGAAGCTAGGCAGGCTGAAGTGAGCTCTTACTGATAGGTTTTGATAAAGGAAAAATATTTGATTTGCTCTGGATGACTCACTGAGCTAACATTAAAATCTAAGTTTTCTGTCTGTCTGCCCAATCAGAAAGTGCATTTTATGGTTAAAAGATGAAGCAGTCCCTCCTTGCTACAGCAATGCAAATGCTGATCAAGAAATCAAGAAAAGAGCTAGGATGTCCCTACTACTCCCTGGGTTTTGAAATAGGGTCCTGACATTTCATATTTGCAAAGAAAGATCCTTGGAGAGCTGTCCAAAAGGCAAGCATGATATAAGGTCACAGTATAAGGGACAATATATATCCAGAGTTAGGAACTCAGTCTTCCTTTGGGCTATACATTGGTTATATTACCAATATCTCAACTATCTTGGTATTCAGCTCCCTATTATTCCTATTTATCTACTTCATCAAACTTGGAAATGTTGATTGTTGTTGTTTTAACTTGGAAGCTATAAATAAAATGTAGTTGAGTAACTGGGTTTTTCTTTGTTATCTTATATCTAGGGCAACCAGATGTTGCAGCCTGCTGCAACTCCATTAATGTTTTTTATGTTTGCTGTCACTTTCATTCTTAAAAATGTTGTGATTTGGTTGATAAATTATGTATGGTTATCTTTCTCATGACACCTTCCTTCTTCTTTTTCTTCAGAGCATAACCTAAGAAGTCCTTGTCTCTAATGTCATTTTTATAGGCATGTATCATTTTTACATTTATTCTAGGTAATGTGTGTTATAGTTTCTCCTCACTTCCAGAAAAATCAAATAAAAATGGATAGGTTTAAATTGCAGAGATTAAAGCCCAGAAGATGAGGACTGGGAGTAACCACTAAACAAATACTCGTACAAACTACTGAGAGGGTTGGGAACTCTCTTTCCATGGAGACCTTGACAGGTAGGTTCAGCATTCTTCAGCTGTGTATTAGGTATAGGTCTGCTTTAAAATCTCGATGACCTCTAAAAATCCCTCCCAGCTCGGGACTCTCTACCTTTTAAGGATAGCGTAGCAGTAAAGGTAAGTGGGTAATATCTGGGGCTAGGATCAGCAAATGATCCCAGGATGGATTAAGCCACAGGACTCCTTCTCTGTTAGAAAAGGAGCAGATGGGTGGCAGTCTAGGCACCTCTTAGTGGAATTTCCTGGTCCATCATTCTCAAGCTAGATTTTTCAACCTTATCCATGGAAGTCAAGGGCAGTGGTAGCCTATGCCCTCTTCTGCCTGAGTCACACTTCTACTCCTTACTTTGCCATCTAAGAGAAGCTGGCTTAGCTTCTGGGATGGGAAAGGCCAGGGTACCCAAAGCCCCATTTGCTCTGAAAGCTCCCTAGTGACTGGGAGCTAAGTAAACGGCAGTTTTTGGGATCAGCCTCTTGCATAACCTTGTTATTTAAGGTCAAGCATTTCCAGTATTAGTGAGGTACAGCTCTCCTCCCCAACTCCTATGCCACCCCAACTTCATTTCCAACCCCACCTAGCACTATTTTTTTGTTGCGCAAATAAAACTATACCTCAGTGAACTGAACAATGCAGTAGCTTTCACTTCCCCTCTTGGGTTTTGCTGAAAAGGTCCAGGAATTTAGACGTGGGTCTAAACCCCCAGCAAGGTCAAGAGGATCTCTGTAGCCACTTCAGCAGTACAGAACGTTTCTTCCCCTGCCCCTCTCCATTTGGATCCATGACCCCTCAGTTCAGTTCTGCTTTCCTCTAGGAACACGAGGAATGCCAGCTGGTGAGTAACATATCAGGAGGCTGTGGGCTGACCAGGAGCCTGGTAGCTCAGTGCTCAGCAACAAGCTTTTGTTCTGAGTAACTTGGTGGATACTGGGCCATTAATTGAATTCTAGGATACAGATGAGGAAACTGAAGCTAAGACAAGTAATTAACTTGAGCATAGCTGGTAAATGACAGAGCTGGGATTTAAAGCCATGTTTTGTAGACTTCAAAGCTGAACCTACTTCAGGTCTAAGAACTTCCAGCCCCTTTTCCTTACTTTCCAGGAATGGGATGGATTGAAAAGATCAGGTACTTCCAGTAGAATTTTTCACTGGGATTTAGGGAAGGCTTCAAGCTCCTTAGGGTCCAGGCAATGTGCAATCAATCAGCATTCCTGCTCTCTAAGAGATGCAATGGTGAACGACTTGTATCAGGCCCGTATAAACTGTTCAAAGTTAGGTCCCCTTCTGGTACTGTCTTGGTGCAGAGTCAAACACAAATCTAACTTAAAAGCTTTTCCCTGAAGAGAACCTTTTCTGTTGATTTTCTTAAACGGGCAGTGCAGAGTTTCACACAGCATGTCAAACAGTAAAGCTTGACAAAATTCCTCTTCTTTTGTCCATCTCCTTAAAGACTCTGTACCAACAGTTCAAATCTCTGTCTCTTTTTCCCTCCCACCATTATCACTCATTTTCTTTCTTACTCCATACTGCTCTCTCTAATTCTTTCTTCTCAGCACACCTAAAAATTTGTGCATTTTGCCTTCAGGCTTCTGGGACATGTGTAACCCCCTTGGCCATCTAATCTGGTTTCTTGCTCTTGATGTTTTTCTCCTGTAGGGAAGAACCCCCCGCTTCCCCCATTTTTGGTGAATTCTAAAGTCTGGCCTCCTTCTTGTTATACCTTGATGATGTAGAAATGATCATTAGGTTACGCATGTCCTGAAAAACTGATGATGTTATCAGTGAATAGGATGTTTTGATCATTTCAGAACAAAGTTAAAACACTTAGGCTTGACTTTCATGGTCTTCTTGTATTTGGGATAATAAACAAGTCTCAATTCCTGCTTAACAAGAATTGACATTTATTGAGCATCTATGACATGCTAGGGCTTATGCTAGGCAATTTCATCCATGTTATCTCATTTAAACTTAGAAAAAACCTCGGAAGGTATGGGTTTTTAACTCTCATTTGATATATTTTTCAAAACTAAGGTTCTCAGGGGTTTAAGTGACTAGTCCAATGTTACACAGAGCAAAGGTTCAAATCTGATTCCAAAGCCCATACTCTTTCCATTGTATCATATCACCTGTTTATAGGTGAAGTGAGGTATAAATAATAATAATAAGTTATTTTATGACTAAAATATTTGAAGTTGCTTTCTAATTCTACTTTTTGTGATTATTAAACACGGTTTTGCCACTGAACTAGAAATACAATTTAATGATAGTCAAATCTGGTGTTCTCTACACCATAAACCATAAAAAGTTAGCAATAGTTTTCATTATAAATGTTTGACTAATCCACAAATATACTATCATTTTAATAAAAAAAAAACCCCACAAACAATCTTTAAATCTTTTCTTTTGGAAAAAAGTTTACTAAACCTTTTAGTCAATGGAGATTTTGCTGAGAATATGATTAGAGTCAGCATTAAATATGTGAAGTCATGTGGCAATTATATTGTTAAGAGAGACTTATCTCTTTGTTTCCTTTTACTATTCTTATCCTTAAGGAATCCTTGTATCAAGGCTGTTTGTGTGATAGCCATCCATCTTGCAAAATAACATTATCTCTAGTGGGATTTTATTGCCTTTTCTACCAGACGTGGGACTAAAACCTACGTGGACAACCTGGTGGAAGGTGAAAGTAATTTGAAATCAGAAAACTTGGTTTCTTCTTATGGCTTTTCTTTTGACAAGTCACTTCACCTCTCTAAACATATTTTTTTAAGTGTTTATGCTGAGTCATGATAGAGATAGGCTAGTGTTTCACAGTTTGACAAGTGAATCCAGTGTAGGTGAAATACTTTCATATCACTTGCCTTTCTTAATTAAAAAGACTGGGTTTAAAAGTGAATTAACATTTATCCCTGAAAAATGAAAACATATTGCCTACACAAAAAGTTGTACATGAATGTTCATAGCAACTTTATTCATAATAGTCAAAAAGTAGAAAAAATTCAGGTGTTCATCAGCTGATGAATGGATAAGCCAACTCTGGTACATCCATACCAAGAAATATTACTCAAAAATAAAAAGGAACAAACTATTAATATACACAACAACCCGGATGAATCTTAAGGGATTATGCTGAGTAAAAAAAAAAAAAAAAAAAAATCAACCCCAAAAGGTCACATACTGTGTGGTTTGAACTATATAACTTTCTTGAAATGATAAACTTATAGAGATGAAGAACAAATTAATGGTTATTTGTGGTGATGTAATTGTTCTGTATCTTGATTGTGGTGGTTGCTATACAAATATGCATATCTAATAAAATTTTATAGCGCTAAATACTAACAGACACATAAGTACAAGTAAAACTAGGGAAATCTGAACAAGATGAGTGGGTTATATCAATGCCATTATCCTGGTTGTGATATACTATAGTTTTACAAGATGTTATCATTGGGGGAAACTAGGCAAAGTGAACAAGGCATCTCTCTGTATTATCTCCTACAACTGCATGTGAATCTATAATTATCTCAAAATAGAAAGTTTAATTTGAAAACAAAGTAATTTAGGTTTCTCTTTGTCCATTAAAATGTCCTAACCTGAAGTGTTGAGGTTTAAGAAAAAGAAATTCCATAGAGTTTAGAATCTTCTGGGTGCTAATTTTATGCACACTCTTATCTGTGCAAGTGATGCTGGAGAGCTCTACTGGAACGTCCAAAAGAAGACACAACCTGGAGTTCTGGTGACCAGGTTCTTGTCTAATGACATGAGAAAGAATACATGGACAAGACAAATATCAAGCAGAAAAGCACAAGATTTATTGAAGTGAAAGTATACACTTAAGAGGGAAGTGTGGGCAAACTCAGAGATGGAGTCACCCCGAGGATGTCTGGATTATGGGCCTTTGTCCTTCTTGGGGGCAAGGCCCTGGTCGTGGTACTGGCATAGTCTCATCGTCTCCTCTCAGCAGGCAGGGAGCTTGGTTTCCCACTCTTTCTTCCTTATTTGGTATTTCTGGAACTGTCAAGGCATCAGGTGCATGATAGGACTGCAGTATCTACAATGCAGATGACATTGTAATGATATTACAATTAGCCAAAGGTCAGGTCTCGGCCAAAGATGTCCTCTAAGATAGAAAGGACCAGTTTGAGCTTGTCTCTCCTTGCGGGAGCTAAAACAGAAAGAGAGCTGAAGAAAGGAAAAATTCTGGAGCCATATCCTGAAAGGGGAGGGGACATCCCTAGGCTATCTATCCTGTTTCAAAAGTACAGCAGCAACTGCCTTGAAAAGCTTTAAACGGTTTTCTGATCTTGTCAGTTTCTACTGACAAGAATTACATGATGGGGAGACTTGCAAGTCAGTTGACTTCCAGTACAGAGAGAACCATAGCTCCTCCTTTCCTGTGTGGGCATCCCACTTCAAGTTTAATAGGCTGGTTTGGCAGAGACCTATCCAAAAGAGCAACTGTAGCCTTGTAGGGAAGGAAGAGGGGTATGTCTGGCTGTCAAGGGGCCAATGCATAGCAAAGGACACAGAAACGTCAATGTATGGGGTACATAGTGGACAGAGGAGGATCAGGAATGGAATTGGGTAGCTAATGGAGGAAACACTCAACTTTCTGTTTTTCCTGATGAGCTAGCTAATATGTTCTGTATTGATTAATAAATTTTCCTCCTTTCTTCTCATATATTTTGCTCCTTAAATGACTAGGGGGAAGTCAAGTTCCAGATATTTTAAGAAGCGGAGCTTTAGAATTTCTATAGCAGCTTTGTGCTAGATTGCATCCAACACATTTTATTTTTGTGCTATTTTTTCATTGTAGAGGAAAAATATTAAGGTACCTGGAATAAGATGCTTAGCTTTTGGATTCTTTTGGTATAGCAAGCTTTGCTACCAGAAAGTAAAGCTTTAGCCTTGGGGATCTCTAAAGAAGGTGAATTAATTTCACCTCATCAGCATAAATGAAGAAAATCAAGATTAGCAGGACAAATTTACAAACTAGTCAAAGTAGTCTTTCATGTTTCCTGCCTCCTCACTTTGTGTACCCTTTTATCTCTTCACTGGGGCTCCTTCCTTCCCTCCTCCACTGTCCAGTATTCTCATACCCTCTCCTTACTGACATTTTAGAGGTTTTTCTTTCTGGAAGAATACAGGAAAAACTGATAACAGAGATTGCCTCTGGGGAGGAGGCCTGGGGGATTAGGGTGAGAGGGAAACTTAAGTTTTTACTATATGTCATTTTGTGCTGTTTGAATTTTTATATATCTGCATGTAACACCTATTGGAAAAAAAGTTAAAACAAAAAATTTAAAACTTTTTTCAGTAAGGAATTTTCTATCTAGGCAGTTCATGGCATATAACATTTTAGTGGAAGATATTCTAGGCTGACGTGATGTAGATCAAACCTTATTTTCCTTAAAAAACAGTTTTAGAAATAAGTTACATTTTAAACTGAAAGCCTGATGCCAAGTTTTTTAAATAAAACAACCATAAATATCATATTTAATCAAATGCTAAAATCCTATGTTTGTAGACTAAATTTTATACATATGGTAAAAATACATCCTGAATTTTAGTTAGTTCCAATGAAAAATATTGTAACTTTGAATAAGACAAGTGTGTATTAGCATGTCTTGATTTTTGGTTCAAAAAATATGGTTGGCATAGATAAAAATTTTCTAAAATGTATATAAATTAGGTAGAATAACACAGTCACACTATCATAAAATTGTATTAAATAGGATAAAGTCTGCTATAAAAAATTCTTATTTCTTCACAATCCCTGCCTGATTGTGAATGCTCTAACCAGAAGAGTTTGGCTCTGTGCCCTGTTCCATTTCTTTTAAAGACTCTGTGCATCATACTACTGTGATGGGGCTAAAATCGAAATCAATCTGCAAAAAACAGTGCTGTTTGGGTCTTTGCACAGATACCTCCCTATTCACTCTTTTTAAAAATTTTATTTATTTTTAATTAGTTTCAAGTATACAGTACATTGATTAGACATCTAGATAGTTCATAAAATGATTCCCCCAATTGCTCCCTCCCTCCCCTGACCCTCCACCTAGCCAACATATTAATGCTAACTGCATTCCCTATGCTATGCTCCCCATCCCCGTGACCATCCATCATCTATTAATTTGTACTTCTTTAACCATTCACCCCATCTCCCAGTCCCGCAAACCCCCTCCACTCTGTCCATCACCACATTGTTCACTATATTTGTGAGCCTGTTTTTGATTAGTTTGTTCTTTTTATTTCTTAGATTTTGCATACAAGTGAAATCATATAGTGCTTATCTTTCTCTTTCTGACTTAAATACCTTCTAGGTCCATCAAAGCAATATCTTTATCCATACCCTTCTTTTCAGTCTGTGTGTGTCTTTTAATCTGAAGTGAGTCTTTTGTGTTTTTTCTTCTTGAAGAAGTCCCTCCAACATTTCCTGTAATACTGGCTTGGTGGTAATAAATTCCTTTGGCTTATTTTTGTCTGGGAAGCTCTTTATCTGTACTTCCACTCTAAATGATAGCTTTGCTGGATAAAGTATCCTTGGTTGTGGATCCTGGGTCTTCATCCTTTCGAATATTTTTTGCCAAACCCTTCTATCCTACATAGTTTCTTTTGAGAAAACAGCTGCCAGTCGTATGGGTGTTCTCTTATAAGTAATTATCTGTTTTTCTCTTGCTGCTTTTAATATTCTTTGTATTTAACCTTTGGCATTTTAATTATGATGTGTCTTGGTGTGGGCCAAGATTTTTGGATCCCTGATTTTTGTAATTCTCTGAGCTTTCTGGGGTTTTATGTCCATTTCCTTCACCAGGTTATGGCAGTTTTCCATCATTATTTCTTCAAACAGCTGTTTAACATCTTGATTTTCTTCATTTATGCTGATCAGATGGATATTTGGACCCTTAATGGTGTCCCATATGCTCCTTAAATTATTTTTATAGTCTTGGCATCTTATCTCTTGCCATTCTGATTGAGTGTCCTTGGCTTTCCCATCCTCTAGATAGGGCATTTGATCTTTTTCTTTGTTCACTTTGTTTATTCCTTTGTTTATTCCATTTAATATACTTCTCATCTCAGATAATGTGTTCTTCATTTTAGACTGGTTCCCTTTTATAATTTCATTTCCATTTTTATGTTTTTTTTTTATCTCTTTGTCGAAGTTCTCACTGAATTTATCTACACTTCCCAAAAGTTCATTGAGCATCTTTATAACCAGTGTTCTGAACTCTGCATCTGTTAGATTGCTCGACTCCATTATTTCTGGATCTCTGTTCTGTTCTCTCATACGGTTTCTGCTTCTTTATCTTCCCATTTTGGCTGCCTTTCTGTGTCTGTTTCTATGTACTAAGCAAAGCTCCTAAGTCTCCCGGCCTTATTAGTGTGGATTTGTGAAGTAGGTGTCCAGTGGCACAGTCCTGAGAGGGGTTCAGCTCCAAGCCAAATTTAGCCCCAGCTTCTACCCCTCCGGGCCCACCTGTTAAGATTCAGCAAGCAATCCATAGATGCTTTGCTTATAGTTGCCTCAAAAGGACACACCAGAAACCGAGGCCAGCTGCCTCCAGTGTGAGTCTAGGCACTGTTCAATAAGAAGCACCTGACTTGCTGAGGTTATACCTGGATATGGCTTGGGTGGAGCCATGATTTGGGGGGAGGCAGGGTTTCAGGGAATCCTCTGGGCAGAGCGACCTCTGTTATCCAGTTTGATGATGTCATGGCTATGGTGATCAATGTGTCCGGCACACTGGTATGGGGGAGGGCTCAACAGGGAACGATGGATACTGCTGGCATTTCTGTACAGAGTGAGTCTCGTCTTGGCCCTCACTCTGACAATATCTCCCTGTAAGTCCCTGGTGCCCCCTATGTGCAGAAGAATTGGCACTGGTGCTCAGAGCGAGCAGGTCTGTCACCACGAAAATCCGCTCGCGGACGCGGCCCCTTTAAGAGGTGTCTGCCACAGCCTCCACCTCCATCTCAGCAGCTCGAGACCGAGAAACCCCACATCCTCTCCCCGTCCTACCTTCTGCTGTTGCAGGGTGATTTCTTGTATTTCTCCTTAGTTGTATGGCTTATTCATCTAGATCCCAGGCTATTTTTCCTAACTGCTGCTCCTTGTTTCTGTCACAACTTTGATTTGGTTGCCAGAAGGATGAACAGATCCTCTATCATCTACGCCATTATTTTTTCTCCATAAACTAGAAAATACGTCTCACTTTTTGGTGTGCTCTCTCAGCTTTGATTCCATAACATCTCAAAGATTCCAGAAGAGTGTTGAACCATGTGACAAAAGTCTTCAGGTGAGCCTGGAAGCAATCTTTAAATAAAAACCATATTCGCTCTTTTAACCATCTGTTCTCCCTTCTTATCTCCCTGGCATGCTAAACCTAGTTCCACACCTGCTTCTAGAAGCCCTTCATTTTGACCACCTTTATGAACTTCACTCCTTCTCTGGCTTACAGGTCTCAGCTTCCTGCTTTGGCTTTGGTTCTGAATGCTCCTTTGATTGCAGTCACACCAGCAGCTTCCACTAACCTTGTCCCCATGGAAACTATACCAATGAGGCTTGTCCCTTTCTGTCCCTTTTCAGGGCAGAAAATTTGGATATTTGGACAAGTTTGGATGTTTACACTTTTCCTTCACTTAAAATTTCCTGTAACAAACAGGGATAGATTTTAGTGGTCGTATGGGTATCTCTTGTCATCAATGATAGCAGAGAACACATTAATCTGGCAGTTCTATCTTGTTCCACCCAGTTTCCCCCAGCCACACAATACTTATGCAAGACATATTGACTTATACTACTACTTCTTCTTCCTCTTCTGCTCAACTTCCTCTTTCTCCTTCTACTTATATTTACTTTTACAATGAAATCTCTCATCCTTTGATCTATTTTCTTCTTGTTGCCTAACAAGGTTAAAATGCCTTAAAGCATTGGCCTCTTAGTACTGCATCAATCTACTCATCTCAGTCATTATGCCAGGACGCTGCCTTGAAATTAGAGCATTTTAGAACATTAGAGCATTGCTTTTTCATTTTATCTGTCATGGACAGGAACATAAGTTGTAAGCATAAACTTACGACACCATTTTTTTCTGGAATATTTTAGAATTTATACACCAAATTAGCATTCTTCAAAGCAATCACTGAGATAGAATAACACAAGCATCACTATGATACAATCATTACTACAAATGTTTGGGGGCTCCTCTTTTGGAATTAAGGGATGGCAGAATATAGTGGAAAGAACATGAAGTTCTTTGATTTGAATCACTAACCTGTCACATATTAGCTGTGCAATATTTGTGCAAGTCTTGCTCTCTGAGCTTCCAGTTCCCCATATATAAAATGGGGTTAAAACTGTTTGTCTTGCTGAGTTTTGTAGTGAGTCAATAATGCCCATGAAAGTTCCAGGCATATAGTAAGTGCTTGATATTTTCATGCTTCCATATTTAGAACCAGTTTACTATTTGTGCAAGAAAATTATTGTCCCTACATACTCTCCCTTCGTTGATGACTCTGTTTGCCCCTCCTGCTTTGTGTTCTGGTCAAACTCAATTATATTATTTTCTTGAAAAAATTAGGAGTAGGAGGGAATTTTTCCGACTTTATCAAAACCTACAGCAAATAAAATAATTAATGGAGAATCTATAGAAGTTATTTAAATCATTAAACCAACAAGGGATTAATATCTAGGATATACAAAAATGACCACTGATTATAAGGAGAAAACAAACAAACAAACAAACAAGAAACCTGATAGGAAAATGGAGAAAGGATATAAATAGGCAGGTCACTGAAAGAAAAGTCCAAATGGCTACCAAGTTTATGGGAATATTCTCAAAATCACAAATTCTCAGAAATATGTCAATAAAAGACAATGGGATATCACTTTAATACCATAAGAATTACAAAAATTATAAAAGTGGATAATACCAAGGGTTACTGATGTTGTAAGCAGATGGGCCCTCTTATGTACTATTCTTGAGAGTCTTAATATTACAGACATCAATAAGTGGCTTACTTATAAAAGCTTTTTAAGTCATACTTTGTGATTCTATTTATTATAATACTGTGGTGATCATCAATGTACCAAAGCAAAAAATTCCAGTTTTGTTAGGTATATGTATATATATCCAGTTTCTATAATGGATGCTTGCTTTGTGATTCTTAGAATAAAATTATACTAGAAAATATGTCATTTTTTTATGTGTGTATGAAAATATATACAAAGGAAAGAAAACAACCCAAAGCAACTGTACTGTTTTCTTCCTTCCTTTGTAACTACCAGTGTTCTTGAGAAAAGAGCTAGAAGATCCACACAAAAATGGTATTGGCCTAGAGTTAGGGCAAAAAAAAAAGGGAATAACCTTTTATTGAGCTCTGCAGTGTACCAGGCACCGCGCTGGGAACTTTAAATTGTTAGTTGTCTTGTTGAATCTGTACAATGTTATGAGAGAGTAGGCATTATTATCTCATTGTATGGATAAGGAAAGAGGTTCAGAAGGGCTAAACAGTTTGTCAAAGGATACAGGATTAGAGCCAAGGTCTATTTGGGCTCGTGCTCTTTTTCACTACATTCCCATGAGTGGCTGTAGGAACAAGTGGAAAATGGGAAGCAAAGCTGGAGAAAACTTGGTCAGCACACATCAGAAAGTAAACTGACAGAGCTAAGATTATTGTAGTTGTATTTTTTCTGTTTACCAGGAATGCCATATGCTGATAATGAGTTTAATTGCCTGAGAGATGTAAATGTAAACTATGGTGAAATGAGTGGCTTTATAGCAAGGACTCTGTATTTTCTGTATTCATTCACATTAAGATAGAAGTAACCTGTAAACCTTGATATTTTTTTCATGTACCATGGATAATTCTTTTAACTGGACTGAGATCCACAGACCCCAAAGTGCATTTCCAGTGGTGAAATTTCAGGTATCAGCCCAAACAGCAAGGGAGGTATTTTATTATACAGGGGTGAGAGGAGGGTTGGGGAGCATCTTAATTCTCTAAATTAAATTAAATATGCAATTGCCTCCTCTGCCTTTATGTGCTAACAATTTTGATTATAGGAAGAATAATGCTGGTCTTCGCTGATACACTTTAGAAATGGATTTGTTTTGGAAGTTAACATTGGGACAATTTTTTTAAGTTTTCTTGAAGTAGCTATGAGATATTTATTAAGAGAGAGAAATTTAAACTAAACAACTTTCTTTTTCCTTGCAGCCAAGTCACATGGAAGAACCATTTCTTCAAAAATGAGCATCACACATGTGAAAGGATTTTTTTTCTAATAGTAACTCTAATGCCTGGGGCTGATAAGATGTGCTTAGATAACCTGGTTCATTTTGATTGGGCTTTCTCTGCTGTCTTTGGTAGAGACATACGGGTTCAGTAAATGTACACAGTATGAATTGGACATTCACCATGTGTTCTGCATTTGGAAGAAGATCACCAACTTGACAGATGCCATTTGTGACATCCCTGGATACATTACTCACCTCAACCTGACACAAAACCAAATTCAGGTCCTTCCTTCTTATTGCTTTACTAATTTGTCTGCTCTGGTGGACTTGCGACTGGAGTGGAATTCCATTTGGAAGACTGAGGAGAAGGCCTTTTGGGGACTTGAAAATCTGACCCTTTTGAACTTAGTAGAAAATAAGATTCAAAGTGTGAATAACTCCTTTGAGGGCCTGTCCAACTTGGAGACTTTGTTTCTGAGCCATAATCAAATCACCCACATTCACAAAAATGCCTTTGTCCCTCTTTTCAAATTGAAACATTTAAGTTTATCTAGAAACCTTATTACCAACTTTTCCAATATTCTTGAAGCAGTCCAGCATCTTCTGCACCTGGAATACCTTGATCTTACTAACAACAGCATCATCTCCTTAGACCACAGGTCATTGGTTTCCCTAACCCAGCTGAGCCTGCAGGGGAACAAGCTAATGGAATTAAATTTCTCTTCTTTGTCACTGCCTAATCTGACCACTCTGGATGTCTCTCAGAATAGCCATGGAATTATCCAGAATGTGACTCTGTAAACTCTGCCCCAACTGAAGAGGTTGAATCTGAGTGGAACACTGGTGAAACTGGAGATGCTTCCAGTCAAACACCTACAGAATCTAAGGGAAATGGACCTTAGTAACCGAGAGTTTAGAGCTGGTCATTTAAATTTGAATACAGTGTGTCACCTCCTCAGAAACTTGCCCATATTAGAGGTTTTGGTTTTTAGGAAAAATGCCACTGATGCAAGAGGCATAAAGCACTTTGCCAACTGTACCAGGCTTTTATCCCTTGACCTGAGCCAAAGCAATGATTTGGTTCACCTCAATGACAGTGAGTTTGATGCTATGCCCAGCCTGTAAAGGCTGAATCTAAATATGTGCCAACTTTCCTTTGTCAGCAACAGGACCTGGAGTGCCCTCCAGAACTTGACAGACCTAGACCTGAGCCACAAAAGTTTTAAAAGATTTCCAGATTTTGCATTTTCACCCTTGAGGTACCTAAAATCTCTTTCTCTCTAGAAATCCCATTACAGAACTCAATAATATGGCCTTCTATGGGCTGTATTCATTGAAGAAACTCAACTTGGCTGGGTGCTGGATAGTGCAAATTGACAGATACTCCTTTGCTCAACTTTCAAATTTAGAGATTTTAGACCTTGGAGACAATAATATTCGAACTCTGAAGCACAGAACTTTTAAGTTTCTGAAGAAACTCCAAGTTCTGATTCTCTCCTGGAACTGCCTGAATGTTATAGAGAAGGGTGCATTTTCTGGTCTTACTTACCTCTATAAACTTGATCTGGCATACAATATCTTGTCAAGTTTTCAGGCAGGTCTTTTCTTGGGCATTGAAAATCTAGAAGTTTTGAATCTCGGTTTTAATAAAATTACATATGAAACCACTAAGACCTTGCTATTTCCTCCATTTATGAACCTCAAGTCTTTGAAACAACTTAACCTAGAAGGACAAATGCATGGGATTCAGGTTATTCCAACCAACCTCTTTCAAGGGCTGAATGGCTTGCAGGAGCTACTCCTAGGAAAAAAATCCACGGTATTTTTGGACCATCTCCAATTTGACTTCTCGACTAATCTCACAGAATTGGATATCTCAGAAACAAAATCTGGAGATCGAAGTCTTCATTTAAATATTTCTTTATTCCAAAAACTCAAAAAACTGAAAATGCTGCACCTGGAAAACAACAACATAGAGTCACTGGTTCCTGGCATGTTCTCCAGCTTAGAAGGCCTTCAGGTCTTCTCTTTAAGATTCAACAACCTAAAAGTCATTAATCAAAGTCATTTGGAGCATCTGAAGTCTCTGATGTACTTTGATCTCTATGGGAACAAACTTCAGTGCAACTGTGACAATGTGTGGCTCAAGAACTGGTCAATAAACACAGCAAATGTTCATACCCCTTACCTCCGAAGCTACCCCTGTTAGCAGCCAAATTCCCAGAGTTTGTTGATAGATTTTGATGATGCCATGTGTAATTTTGACCTGGGCAAGGTTTACTTCTTATGTTCTTTCAGTCTGGTCCTCACAACCATGGTCTTCTCTTGGTTCAGTGCCAAGATGGCTTCATCTCTACATTATGGGCTCTTCATATTTCAAGCCTGGTACCTGACCAAGTGGCATAAAACAGAGAAAGAGTTTATCTATGATGCCTTTGTCTCTTTCACTGCCTCTGATGAGCAGTGGGTATATAAAGAGCTTGTTCCAGCTCTAGAAGAAGGTGGCCAGCCCACCTTTAAGCTCTGTCTTCACCACCAGGACTTTGAACCAGGTATGGACATCTTTGAGAACATTCAGAATGCCATCAATACTAGCCAGAAAACTTTGTTTATGGTCAGTAACCACTACCTACACAGTGAATGGTGCCACCTTGAAGTACAGCTGGCCAGTATCAAGATGTTCTCTGAGCATGAGGATGTTATCATCTTGATCTTCCTGGAAGAGATCCCAAACTATGTTATCCAGTTACCACCGACTCAAGAAACTTGTGAAGAGGCATACATTTATCACATGGCCTGACAGTGCCCATGAGAGGCCACTCTTCTGGGCTCATATTAAAAATGCATTGGGCAATAAATCTGTGGAGAAAGACAATGCACAGCTAATTTTGGTTGAATAACTGGAAGTCTTCATGACCTCATATCCAATGTTGCCCAATGTGTATACGCTAAGAGTGTTACTGAACGTACCTGCTCTGCAGGGAAAAGGACATTAGCTGCTCTTGACCATAAGAACCAGGATCATTTGGTTAATGTCCATCAGGCAATAGGAAGAGTGAAAGGGGATGCTTGAGGAATATTCAGGAACAGTGTCCCCACTGTTAGGGGATTAGATATCTGGAAAGTATATCTGTTTTATTAAGGGGAAGACTTAGGAGACATTCTGGGGATCAGGAGAGCCCTCATATGTGCTTGAGAACATTACCCCCGTCGTGTCTCCAAATCAGTTCCTCTCAAAATAGATTGAATTGCACTCCTTCTAAGAACCTGTAACAACAGAAACACCATGCAGGGCTCAATAAAAGCAAAAAAAAAAAAAAAGTTAGGATTCTGGTGTATTCTTCTTTAGGGCATAAGATTCTGAAAGTCTGTTTTTTTCCCTCTGTTTTAGTCAGAGCTCGAGAGTTAAGAAAGTCCTAGTTTGGATACATCAATTTACTAAATGGGAAGCAGCCTTGATGAACTAGCAGTGCAATGATAACTGCAGAAAGTATCACTTAGCTGTGATAAAATAGACTTCATGGACAAAGTAGTTTCTGGCAAGGGCACAGACTCCATAGGCTTCATGCTTCGGGCACCAGGCACACACCAGTGTCCTGTAGCAGACAGTGCCTATTGGAAGCAACACGCAGCATAGGGGCCATGTTTCCTGTATTAGGCAAAGGTGCTATAAATTCCTGTAGGAAGGAAGGCTTTCCTACAGGAAAAGTGCAACAAATTTCTAGAGCAAGAGGGACCATAGAGACTAAAAGGAGATCAGCTTATATTGGGAGAAGCAGGGCACCAACACTTCTCTTTTCTGATTGTATCAACATAAGGACTTGGTCTTTTGTTGCTGCCTTCCTTCTCCAGTCTTCCTCTTATCCCTAAGACTTTGGGAAAAGTTTGTCAAGGAAAAGACTCTGAAGAACAGAATTTTTACTGGCTGGGGTAGCCAAATGTTTACTTCAGGGGATTCTAGCCAGGCCTCTTTGTAAAATAAGTGAAGAGAGGTCAGCACGTTTTGGACAGGACTTTTGTTAAACCATTAGCAAAATTATCCAAGGGCATTTCTGTGGGAAATTATGAGTCCTCAGCTGGATGTTTATGGGTTGAATATTACATTGTAGCAGGAAATAATTTGCAACTGCTACATGGCACATGCAAGAAACATCACATTAATTTCCTTTAAATCAAATGATATCTGATTTTGAGGTTCTGTTCTGTTAGACTAACCCTTTGTGTTCTTGCTTAAAGAAAAAAAAAGTTGGTGGAAGACTGCTAGAAAAGAAGTGTTCAGGAATGAAAAATATAACTTTTTTTTTTTTGCATTCTGAAAAAAAGTTGGGGCAGCTTCTCCAGGCTTTGGTCCACACTGATTACTAGTAGTATTCCCATTGTCCAAGCTAGATCCCTGGAGTCTGAGGGCTCTTCTGTCTCAGGACTAAGCTTGGCAATGCTTTTCTTTTCTTTTCTTTTTTGTTTTTCTTTGCTGAAATTAGACATAGTCATTTCCTCCTGAAGCACTATCACCTCCCAGGAGATGGAGTGGGTCTTGGATTGCACCACTCAAGAAAATGGCATACCTCTGTTCTTTTCCTGGTCTTGAAACTGGGCCCTAACACCGAAACCAGACCCTAATAGGTTTTTTTTCTAGTTTTAAGTGCCTTTCAGGAGATAACAACAGGCCTCCTCACAGTGTTCCAGAGACCACCAGACCAGGAGGTATCAGAGTGGTCTCAGAAGACTGAGCAGATGAAGTTAGCTAAATAACCTTAATGCGACTTCGAGAGCACAGCGGAACCAAAATTCACAGAACTCAAGTAGCAGATATGCTACTTTTACCACCCGGAGCCCATTAAGATGTGAGGGGTCTGTCAATAAGGGAGATCTGGTACAAGGGCTGAATTTGGACACACATGAGACTGACAAATCGAACTCTGCCAGATTGGATTTCTTTGTTCTCTTTTGCCTCTTCCACATCCCTAACCTTAGATGGCTTAATTCCAAGACTACCCAATCAGACCCCTTGAATTAGAATTAATAGATATGTATAACCTCTACTTTCTTTCACCTCTTAAAATTGATCTCAAGCTTTTGTTCAGGGAAGCTAATTCGAGCTTTGTCTCTGGTCTCCTTGTTCAATTGGCCTGATGAATAAATCTCTTTATTGCTGCAAAAATCTGCTGCTTCATATTGTTTACTTCTCTGTAAGCGATGGGCATCACACTCAATGCCTTTGTTCAGTAATAACATTGTACTCATGGATTGGAAAGATTAATATTGTTAAAATGCCCATATTACCCAGAGAAATCTACATATTTAATGTAATCCCTATTAAAATACCAAAGGCATTTTTCACAGAATCGAAACAAAAATCCTAATATTTATTTGGAACCACAAAAGTCTCTAAATTGCCAAAGCAATCTTGAAAAAGAAGAACAAAGTTGGAGGTATTATGCTCCCTGATTTCAAACTGTAGTACAAATCTATAGTATTCAAAACAGCATGGTAGTGGCACAAAAACAGACACAAATCAATAGAACGGAATAGAGAGACCAGAAATAAACCCACACTTATATGGTCAAATAATCTATGGCAAGGGAGGTAAGAATATGCAATGGGAACGTGACAGTCTCTTCAATAAATGGTTTTTGGAAAACTGGATAGATACATGCAAAAAGTGTATCCCAGACCACTTTCTTACACCATATACAATAATAAACTCAAAATAGATTAAAGACTTAAATGTAAGACCTAAAGCCATAAAACTTTTAGAAGAAAATATAGGCAGTAACTCTTTCATATTGGTCTTAGCATCATTTTTTGGATATGGCTCCCCAGGAAATGGCAACAAAAGCAAACATAAACAAATGAGACTACATCAGACTAATAAGCTTTTGCACAGAAAAATAATCCATCAACAAAATGAAAATAAAATCTTCTAAAGGGGAAAAGATATTTGAAAATAACATATCCGATATGGGGTTTTCATCAAAAATATATCAAGAACTCATACAGCTCAACATCAAAAAAACAAACAATTTGATTAAAAATGTATAGACATTTCTCTAAAGAAGACATGCAGATCGTCAACAGACATGAAAAGATGCTCAACATCTTACAGAGAAACACAAATTAAAACCACAATGGAATATTATTCAGCAATAAAAATGTATAAAATATTGCCATTTGCAATAACATGGATGGGCCTAGAGGGTATTATGTTAAGCGAAATAAGTCAGACAGGCAAATACAAATACCTTATGAACTCACTTATATGTGGACTCTTCAAAAACAAAAAACAAAACAAAACAAAACAAAACAAACAAAAAAGCAAAAACAGACTCATAGATACAGAGAACAAACTGATGGTTGCCAGAAGGGAGGGGGTTTGAGGATAGGTGAAAAAGGTGAAAGATAAGAGGTACAAACTTCCAGTTATAAAATAAATAAATCACAGTCTATAATGTATAGCACAGAGAATAGTGCCAATAATATCATAATAACTATGTATGGTGACAGATGGTTTATAGACTTGTAATCATGTCCTAGAGTATATAAATGTAGAATCACTATGTTGCACACCTGAAAATCATATAATATTGTATGTCAATTGTACTTTAATGCAAAATAAATTAAAAAATAAAATTGTATCTAGCAATCACCACAAACACAGCTCACATCTGTAAAATTACTTTTAACATAAAAGCTAGAAGTTGTTCCTCCAGACTCCTAGCCCAGTGTACTTCCCACAATATCAGCTGACTTCATAGACTGGCAGAGTGCACTACGAATCACTAGGCATGAGAATTTGTATTGAAACACAGCACCAAGAGGAAATGGGGAAGAACTGAAGTCAGACCAAACTTGCTATGATTAGTAAATAATTCAGATCCCTCCTGGATGCCTTTTCCTGCCCAACAACAGGCATGGATATGTTGAAGGGAAGTATTTTCTGTAGACACATGTCGGGTTCACATTTTGCTCTCTGCTGTGTGACATGTATGTATCAGGAGGCAGTGGATTGCTCAGCCTGACCATGGAGATTTCACTTTGGGGGAATGGAGGCCATCAAGGGCCAGACTAAGGGACCTGGAATTTTCCCTGCTCACATAGGTGCCTGACAGGATACATTAAATGGAGTTGACCTGGTGATTGCTGACTGGGGGTGGGGAATTGAAGAGCACAGAGGCTGGTCACAGAGGAATATATCTCTGAATATATCTAACTGAAAGCAGGAATATTCTGCTGTTTCCCAGCTGCTCCAGGATTTAGGCATACTTAATTAAGGGCAACTCCAACAGTCCAACATAAACCAGAGCGCATCACCTAAGACACAACAGATGCCTAAGCTGCCTTGTATAGCCTCTGTGCTAATCTTCTTTCACCTCTTTTCCGCCCACTACGTGTGCCAGATATGACTTGATTTTCTTGGCTGGAAAATGTAAATTTAGCAATGATCTCTGTTTGCATCATTGAAAGTTGGCATGCCCCATCTCAAAGTCTTTAATAAGAGCAGGCTTCCTTGGATGCCCTTGATTGGCAGGGCATGTTCCAGACAGTGTGGGTAGGAAGGCTATTTGCACATTAAAGCATTATCCCAGAAGCCCCAGTGTCCTATTATAATTGAGTATCAAGTCAGGGAATGAGATTCTTCACCTTCCTCAGAGAAAGGTAGATCAAGAACTTGTGGCAGAAACCCCAACAACAGTCCATTGCCCTCCTATGACTTGCAGTGTCAAGAGAATGGCACTTTGTAGATGATCTGAATCACTTCATGGATCTCCCTTCACATAGGAGGGCACACAACCACAGGTCCAATCTGGATTTCCTTTTCACCTTCTGTATTTGGAGCTATCTGCTCCCATACTATTATTGACTGGTTTGAAAAGTTCTGTTATTTTTTGTTTCTGGGGGTAGGCAGAGAACATTTTGATTGCTGTGGCATACTTAATGAGGCCTTTGTTACCCCCGATTTTGCAAACATGTTCTCTTCTGTAATAATTTTTAGGATTACTTTTGCTTGTTTCAGACCCAGTTAACTAGCATTCACCTACAAATAAAAGGCCTTTCAAAGTGAGATGCAAGGATCATTTATGTGAGATTAAAAAAAAAAAAAAGAATACCTTCTCAGGAAGCACTGATTCAGGCAGAAGTCCAAATAATGTTCTGATTAGGAAATAAAGGCAAAGGGTATTTATGAAAAAGGAAAAGGAAAAAATTACATGAATAGTAGGAAGAGATTTATTCTATTACTTCACATGAGCTACCATGTGATGCTAATTCTAAACAATATATATATTTTTAAATTTTCAGTCCAGTAGCCATCAGTCTGGTAGACATAACATCTGCTTTCTTATTGTCTTTGCAAACAGTTTTTTGGGATATAATGTTGCTTTAGGCACAAGCCAAATGTTATTTTGTCCTGTTTCAACATTCCAAAGATTTGAGGCATAAAATGTGCAAGGCACTTTCTCTGGGGTGGCAGATCTGGCTCCATTTTAAGGTAGCTCAATTTATATTCTTCTTCTTCTTCTAAATTTTCTCCCTTTTGATGAAGATCTTTCCTTTAAAGCACTGCTGATCAATCACTGGAGAGCAGCATTGATCAGTTATTAAAAGTAATGATGTCAGAAACATGGCAGAGTAAGAGATGTCCTCAGTTATTGTTGTTATTATCATTATTATTATTTTTAAAGCCTACGGTAACCGGTATTCCTAGGTGGTCTCCCATCCAAGTACTAACCAGGCCCGACCCTGCTTAGCTTCCGAGATCAGACAAGATCAGGCGTGTTCAGGGTGGTATAGCTGTAGACTGTCCTTAGTTATTAAAAGCATCATTGATCTTTCATTGTTGGGATGGCTCATTCTGGATATGTTATGTCCTTGTAGGTCCTTCATTCCCAGAAAGGCTCATTTCTGGTATCTCATGTGCCACAAAAGAGAGGAAGTGTTTTTCCTGGGAGCCTTAGGCCACATTTGAGCCACAAGAGTGCCAGAACAGAGAAAGGCTTTACCGTCATGTTTTTTTTAAGGGCAAACATCTTCTGTAGTTTCTTGAGGTTTCTCACATGAAGCCTCATAGGACTTAGTGATCATTTCAAAATGTTGAGCAACTATTATTAGACTGGTGTTTTTATAACATCGAGCTATATAAAACAAAGTTTTATAACAGCAAAAAAATTCTATAATAACAAACAAAATGTTAAGTCCAATTTACAGAATGGATCTGAACCGGTAGGCAATACCTGAGGGCAGTAGCTGAAGATATTAAAGAATCATGAGATGTCAGCAGACATTGTATTTAATCATTTGGTTTGTGCCAGATTTTATTTGGTCCCATCTTCATTTTACCAGAGGTGTTTTATCTGAACACAGCAGGAAATATTAACAACAAAGCAAATTCCACCTTGCTTAGCTAAGATATAGTCAAGGGTAATTTTATTGTCTAATCTAACTCGTGCAAGAAAATTTAAATATTTTTCCTGGTTGGCTATTGCAGTGGTAGTCATTGCAGTACCTCTAAGGTTTTCAAAAAGTTTCTAATCATGTATTTATTCATTGAAATATCTGCCGAAGGAAAAAGTATGGTTTCAAATCTGGTACCTTTACTGGGGTTGACATCACTGGATATTAAACATGTTTGACTTTGTGTGCAACCAGTTGCATGTTTTGACCTGTGAAGTAGGTTTAAAGATGATGCCCAATGTTGAGTTACTTTTTTCCTGTCAGAAATTAAGGGGAAAAAGGAAATAATATTTATTATAGTGTGCGGTTGGCTTCTCAAATTATTTGTGAGATAGGAAGCAACAGAAGTAAAGGGGAAAAAATGAAGGTGTAGGTTATACAGGACTGGTCCAGAATTTTGGGTTAGTTGTCCACAACAGATGTCATCTGCTTCAGTTCCTTTTGTTGGTTGAACAGCCTATTTAAGTTCAAGAGCTCTGTAGGGAATGAAGGACCTACAAGGACATAACATGCCCAGAATGAGCCATCCCAACAATGTTGGTTGAACAGCCTATTTAGGTTCAAGAGCTCTAATCATGAATCCAGGAGTTCACATTTTTAAATTTAGTCATAAATGGCTTAGTTAAGATACCTGACATTTTTGAGAGATCAGGTAGGAAGGAAAAGATAATTGTTTTAATTTCGTCTACAAAGGTATAATTTACCAAAAAGCCATAGGTCATAGGTAGCTTAGGGAAAAAAAAAAACATTTCTTGTCACCGCTGGGGTGATGTGAAATCCAGAGTAGCCCCAGCGGCGTTGGGGGTGGAGGGCGGGGAAGAGGAGGACAGTGGACATGGCTTTGTGTGTTGTCCCTCAGTTCTTCCCCACTGCAAAGAATTACAGGTGGCTGAGAAAAAGTAAGACTTATTGAAAGTACATTTTAGAAGCAGACAGGCCATGCTAGGGGAGGCTGAAACCCTGTGGACTTTAGGAGATGAAGACATAAGATATTACGCACCAAAGGAAGGAGTGGGTTTCCAGCCAGGAGTGCTGTAACAATGCATGAATGGGAAGGTCTGTTTATATTTGGACCACGATGGGAGGGCCTAGATAATCAATATGAAGTCACCTTGACTGACATTTGGCTGCTATATAACACTTTGTGTATTGTGCATGTGTTTACCCAGCATTCAGTCTGTTATAATTAGATTCATGAACTTCTAAGCATAGTCATAACATTGTAATGATGGTATAATGAGACTAAAGTTATGGGCTGTACTTTCTGCCCATGCCTTTGTAGCTGATTTAGCCAGCAGCTTTTATGGCCTTTGTGCAATAGGATTTGGGGTAATTTATAATCCTAAAAGTGAGATATGTCTGGGAGGAACTTAAAGAAGGTCTTCAAGGGAAGTTTCTATGGTTACAGAGCTGGGCCTTGGCTCCTGTCGCTCATGCCTAACTACCTAACATTTTTTATATCTGG
The DNA here is from genome assembly GCF_000151845.1 of Pteropus vampyrus. Lineage (NCBI taxonomy): Eukaryota > Metazoa > Chordata > Mammalia > Chiroptera > Pteropodidae > Pteropus > Pteropus vampyrus. The sequence goes on along the minus strand of NW_011889416.1, from coordinate 318,571 downwards.
AAAACAAAGATTAAAAAAGATTAAAAGCAAAGACTACACTAGGAAGCTCATGTGAGCTTCCTAGTGTAGTCTTTGTATACATTAAATTTAAATCTAAATTTATGGAAAGTGGTCACAAGTTAAGGACATGCTCCCCATTACTTATCTGAATTCTGCCTTCCTCATCCTGCCCTTCACAAAACTTATTCTCTCTGCCTTGGGGAGCCTGCGGGCTGGGCTGTGCAGTTGTAACAAGATCTGGTTGAGGTTGCCAGGGCTACAGGGGTGCCTGGAGTGTCCCAATTGGCCCGCTGTCTGTGGTTGCAGAGAATGTGGGGCGTGGTGGGCGGCCAAAGGGGGCTCCCTCCGGTCGGCTGAATGGGGCTTCAGGGGTCTCAGAGCCAGAGTGTACAACTTTGGGGATTCCCTGGGAGCCTGAGTGAATGGAGCTGCAGAAGGCACTCCCTGAGTTGGCCTGGGGCACAAGGCTCTCGGGGCACCCTGGGGACTGGCAGGCTGGTGCTACAGTTAATACTAGGTGCCTTCGTAAGCCGGCTGACTGGGGCTGCAGCTAATGCAGGGCGAGGTGGCCCGGGTGCGGGTGCACTGTGCAGGGTGGCTGAAGCGTTGGGACTAGGCTCCCATAGCGCTATCTAGGTGGAGGAGGCATGAAAACAAGGGCGTTTGCTGGTTCCTCAGATCAAGAAGAGTTCCCGCAGTTCCTCACATTTGGCAGACGCCTTGGTGTTAGAAAATGGATTTTTTTCATGTATAGTCTGGGTGCCCTTTAAATCGCTGTTTTATCCCTGTGCCTCTCAGCAGGCGAGTCCCCCCTACAGACCCCTCAGTGATATCCCCACCCACTGCAGATCTCTCTTTTGGGGTGGGATTCCCGTGGTTACCTCATTTCAGTCTAATATAATACTCCTACCCTTCTCAATATGGTCCCTCTCTATATATTCCGTGTGTGTGTGTGTGTGTGTGTGTGTGTGTGTGTGTGTTGGTGGAGGAGGTGTGCTCAGAGTCTTCCTACTCCACCATCTTAGACCTGCCTCCAAGATGTAATTTTAAATTCAGGTATCCAAGTAGTGATTCTCTTAACAAGGAGCCAACCCTGCCATCTAGGTCATGGAAGTTTCCTCTCAGCAGGGCTCCATTGTGTGTGTAGTCATTGCCAGTTTTGTCTCACTCTCCACTAGACCATGGGCTCCTTGAGAAAAGAAACCATCTTCTTCACCATGATACAACTCCCAGTGCTTGGCAGGATAGAGTCTGGCACAAATGGGCCCTCAAGTATTTGTCAAATGAGTAATCTCTACTGCGTCTGCTCCAATCAATTGAGGATATTTAGCCATAATGAATGATTGAATACACACTCTTCAAATCCCTTATGCTAGTCGATAATGTGGTTTAATTTGCCTCAACATTAAAACAAGAAAAGTACTTTGATTTTGTTATTGTTAATACAATTTCCTTAATTTCTAAAATGTGGTTTTAAAGACTTGCATTGGCTTCAAATTTGTTAATTGCACACACCCCTTAACCCCTGCCTCCCACCCTCAACCCCACTACATGTTCAAATGAAAAGCGGGATAGGGAAGTCAGAGCTTCTTTGATGAGAAAGGGCCAGAATTGGGCTGAACCTCACTTGCTCAGCCTTCCTGGAATCCTCCACAGGCCCCCTGGATGGACTCAACCTAAAAGACAGATGGTATCTGTGGTCCAGATGTTTCTCTTCAGCTCCAGAGGCCCTCATGACAACAATGATACCGGCTTCCATGCCCATTTTCCTTTCCTCCTTCTCCCCAGTTTTTTTTCTAGTTTTATTGAGATATAACTGACATATAGTGTGTAAATTTAAGATGTATTTGCTGTGAAATGTTTACCAAGATAAAGATAATTAACACATCCTATACCTCACATAATTACCATTTTGTTGTTGTCATGGTGAGAACATTAAAGCTGTACTCTAATGCAACTTTTGAGTATATAAAACGGTATTGTTAACTATAGTCACCATGCTGTACATTAGGTCCCTGGAACTTATTCATCTTATAACTGAAGGTTCGTACCTTTTGACCGACATCTCCCCATTTCTCCCACCCCTTAGCCCCTCATGTCCACTTTCTTTAAAATACTGAAATGGTATTAGTGAAAGAAGACAAACATTCAGAGGCAAAATCTGTTTCCAGAGAGCCAAATTTTCTTGTCATTGTGTTTTGCTCGGCTTTTTGTGTTTAGCCTCAGAGAGTACCTAAGCAGTAAGTGTGGGTAGATGAGCCCACCCTCCAGACTTATTGCTCTAATGGCAGGACAGGGGAAGAGGATGAAAAAGAAAAATGATGGGAACACTTCTTCCCTCTCCGTGTCTTCTAACCCTTTAGAATATCCTGAGTAGTTCAATGCATAAGCCCAGAATTAGTCTTAAGTTTGTGATTTGTTAAGAGAACAGGTATGATGTTTGCTAAACCCAGTTCTGAAAAAAAGGACTGAATGGATTCTCAGTACAATTATGTCCTACAGGCTTTAAAAATCAGACAACAGTGATAACAGATAAAATTATCATGAAATGATTTATTGAGAAAACGACCACTCAGGTGAGTAACATCACGCAGCAATGTAAGATCGTCTTCGTTTTTGCATTAAAAATAGAAATATGTTTAAAGTACCTCAACTAATTCAGCTGGGGATGCAGAATAGCTGTGGTTCTGGTCAGATGTTTAAAAAGAATAGATTCAGAGGCATGTGTGCTTGTCTGGATGTGTGCGTGTGAGTGTGTGTGTGTGCAGAAACTACCAAAGCAGCTGGTAAGAGGGAGTTTAGATATAGTTGTTGTAGTTTACCCCCAAACCTTGGGGCAAGGGCATGTATTTTCCTCAGAGCACAAATCCGACAGTCAATAATGGATGTTGGGACTGTGTAGCGCCAAGGGGCACCATCTCCTCAAGGGGACATCACCTGCAGCGCAGGCCAGGGAGTCCCTGGGGAGGGAGTCGGGCTGTTACTCGGCCTGAGCCTTGGAGGGGGCATCCACGACTGCGGGGCTGCTCTTCTTGGCTACACGAACCGGTGCTTCGGAAGGGCCCTTGGGGATCTTGCCCTCTGCTCCTTCCGGGTTGGGGCGGCGGGATCCATAGAATGGCGGGGGCCTCTGCTGCAGGCCTCCAGCAACGCGGCCACTCTCCTTGTCCTTCCATGTCAGCTCCTCGGAGATGCCGGACGAGGGTTTGGGACCAAGAGCGCGGCCTCGGCCCCTAGGGCGACTCAGCCGGTAGCTGAGGCCGGGCTTCCGCGCTGGCGGTGCGCCCTGGGGCCTTGCGGCAGGGGCGGGCCCAGGCAGGTGGGCGGCCTGCAGGCCGCGGTCGGGAATGAAGATCGAGGGGCGGCCGGGCACGGCCTGGGCCCCGCGGAAGGGCGAGCAGCGCCGCAGCCATTGGTCTGGGGGCGGGCTGGGCAGGCGGCGCCTCGGGCCTCGGGTCATGGTGAAGCCGTCGCCGCCGCCCTCGCTTTCGTCGACGTCGTCCTCGGCGCCCCTGGGACGGCTAGGCTGAGGCGCGCGGTGGCAGATGTAGAAGCCGCGGTAGACGCCGGCGCGGTTGGCGGCAAAGCGGCTGCCCTCCACTGGGGCGCCTGCCGGCCCGGTCACGTTAGCGGCCTCGGTGCCCCGCTCGCCCTGCACCACGTCGAACTCCACCGTCTCGCCGTCGCCCACGCTGCGTTGGTACTTGCGAGGGTTGTTCCGGGCGATGGCCGTGTGGTGCACGAACACGTCTTCCTCCGTATCGTGTCTGCTGATGAAACCATATCCTTTCTTCACATTAAACCACTTCACAGAGCCACGCACCCCCTTGGCGACGACCTTCTTGGGCGCCTTTTTCTTGGCGCCCGCCGCCGCGGTGGCCTCGGAGATCGCGTCCCCGCTGAGGTTGCTGGCCAGTAGGGCCCGGGGAGAATCTCCGCCTCCCAAGGACAAAAGATCTTTCCGCGCGGCTTGAGGGAAGACTGAAGCGGTCCCCTTCCTGAGGGTGACCTCTCCTTTCTCACTCATGAGGACTTCCTTTCTCTTCTTCTCAAAGAAATATGCGGGAACTCTGTCCCGGGGATGGGGAGTGTTGAGGGAGAGGATCCGTCTGCAAGCGGGAGCCTAGCTCTGGGAGGGACGCGGGTCAGGGCCAAGGACTCTATGGCTTTGCCCCGAGACTCTTGGGAGTGGGCTGTGGCGTCTCCTGGGGCAACAAGGCTGCTGTGGTGACGTCTCAATGGCGGGGAGGGTCCTAGGCCCGGCTCTAACGGGGGCGGGGCAGGTGGGCTCTGCCACGTGCACCTGGCACCACGTCACAGCACCTCTTGGTCCCCCGTGGAGAAGGGGCACACATGAAGCTCTAGGGAGTGGTCTTTTTGAAGACCCTGTTGTTTGCTTGAGTGGATGTGAAGAGAGGACCCACCTTCCATCTCTCTCCCTTGGTTGGGGAGATTCACAACTTCCTAAGGGCACTCTCTCACAAAACCCTGGTCCTAGTCCAATCCCTTGTGTCCTCTCTGTAAGAGGCATTTTGTGTAACTTGAGAGACAAAATAACAATAGCGGGAAATTAAGACCCAATCAAAGAAGCCCGCTGTGTTTTATTGTTTGTTTCTTTATTTTGTTTTCCTGCAGAGGGGCAGAGGAAACCTGCCAGGCCTAGAATGCTAGTACTGAGAGGACACTAAACTAGCGCAAGTTTATCTAGACTCGTGTCAGGCTTGTAAAGTAGCGAAGATGAGTGAGAACACTTTGTAACTACAATGTTCTGAAAACCCTGTTGAACTCTGTGTTCTTGCCTACATAAGGCAAATGATCGGGAAGAATAAAACAGAGCTCAGGCAATTCACCCTCATGTTTAACTGTAGATCCATTTTTTAAATAAATTTTTCATGTAGCTCTGACCCTGTGATCATCCTAAATTGGGGTTCCGATTTAATTATATACAAACCGTGAGAATTCGGCCCTACTTCCCTGCTTGATACTGTGCTAAGGTACAGCTAGTTCTCTGAAATATAGTCTTCCTGAAGTAATGATAGAGCATGCTAAAGTAGTCGATTGTATCTGGTAAGAAAACTGGTTTTAATTTATTAATAAAGAAAATAAGCTAAGTTGGCCTACCATTTTAGAGTTTACAGAAAACTTTCACAAGTTGTGCATTTGATCCTTGCAACGACTCACTCTATAAGGAAATGGGTCAGGTGCTGTTTTTACTTTAGTTTGACAGATGAGGTGTCCTGGGCTCGGAGATAGGAAGTTGTTTCCTACGTTCACATTGTTCACATAAGTATGGAGTGAACCCTTAAATCTTATCTCAGATAAATTTCACTCTAGGTCCAGGTCTCTTTCCACTACACATCACTGGCCTTTATGTAGAGTTCTGTCACCTGTTTCACGTGATGTCAGAGTCCAGTGACCTCTTTCAGAGAGGTCATTGTCTCATACAGTCCAGCAGAGAATCTGAGAAACATTTCTCCATGGCTGATCTGTCTCTCTCGTGTCCAGGCTCCTAGGCCTGATACTCTCCAGGTGCAAAACTTGCCTTTTTATCAATTAATCAGCACCCTCTGTCTCCCATACCCACTAACCTTCTGCCTGCAGCCAACCAGAAAGCAAAACCTACTTATTATAGACTCTGGAGCCATTTCTTCACCATGCTGCTGTAATACAAAATGGAAAAAGGGGTCTTAATTTTTATTTTATTCTTTAAAGGAACACTTCTCTGGGCATCATCTCTTACAGTTTTTACAAGCGCGAGAGAGCAGCAGGCTATGGTCAGTATCCTCGCGTGACAGCGAGTAAGCAAGAGCAGCGAGTAAGGGCAGGAAGCAGCTAACTGACCTAACCAAGGCCACACACTTACTAAGTGCAGAGCCAGGATAATATCTCCGGGCTTTCAGGCACTCTGATTCCTGGTCCACTGTGCCCTCCATGGCCCCATGGGGCCACTTCTATGATGCCAGCAACTGTTCTTTCTTTCATGTCCCAATTACTTTCCTTGCTGCTTCTCACATTTGCCATGCCCATTCCCATCTCTCTGCCTGTGTTCACCTTTTCCTCATTCTCCTAGGAATATTTTTCTCCTCTCCTCTGTCTGTATAAATCTTACACACCCTTCTAGTCCCACTTTTGCAATCCCCTCCTATCCCCTTTCCAGATGCGCTAGTCCATCACGATCTCTGTCTTCTCAGAAACCAGTCGCATTGACAGCCTGACTATGAATGGCTACTCTAACAAGATTCATTTAGTTTGACTGAATATGTCCTTTTGAATCTCTTATTGTTGTTTCCATAATACACAGGAAAGTGCTTTAGAGCCATCATGAAGATCTATTAAACCTTCCTTGTGTGTATTTTATGCAAGAAGAAAGGCATTGTGAAAAAAAGATATGAATTATTAGTTAAAGCTTAAGGTTTAAATTACTGAGGCCATTGTATTATTTTTATGACACCATCAGCTTCTATATATGTCTTTATCTTTATTTTGCACTTCTCTCCATCCTGCCTGTGATACATATTGTTTAATTCCTATTATTTAAGAGCTGTCAATGAAATGGAAGTTAATTCAGGTTTAAGATATACTGTGTAATCCATAGGCTTGTTACTAAACTCATGGGGTTTGCAGCTTGGGGTGCTCTATTCAAGAACTAGATGTGGTCAGTTGTTATTAGGAAGTTTTACTTACTTGCACTAAGTAAAGGAGATGGGGTTCACATCTAAAGCTCTGTCTCTCTGAAGGGAGGCTTAGCCATTGCTTATATACACTATTTGGTTAATTACACATTGATTTCTTCTTTGTAGTTGCCTGGTTTAGTTCCTGTCAAGCTCATCTTGTTTATAGCTGAATCTGCAAAATACTTAGCTACATTTTAATATTTAGCAAGAATAGCATTTAGTTAGAACCACCCAGACCTTGAGACCCTTGTCCTATCTAAAAATTCCTCTTTGAGATTTTTCATTCCTCATTCTTGAGGGAATGGGGATGAGGATCATGCTTCTATAACTAATTCCTGCTGAACATGGCCGGAGTACATCTTTGAGTTAGAGAAGTGAAATTCTCTGGCTGCCTGACTTATGAAAGTCCTTCGGTTCGCTAGGTACAGGGATTCCTGAGAACAGGAGTGCATAAAGAGTGCACTACTCTAATAGGAGATATGTGCCATAAGAAGCGAGACAGAAGCAGGGGAAAAATCAAGGAGACTGAGACCCCGCCACTCATAAACTCACTCTGGTGGGAATCTAATGAGCAAGATGGACCAGAGTGACAGCTTCTCTAAGAAAAAAGAGTTTTAAACCTCTAATAATTGATGCCAGCAAGGGAGAGAAGAAGAAAGCTGCTGTCATAGTTGAATCTTTTTTCCATATGATCCAGGACACCAAACCATGATAAAAATTCAGGAATTATTTATTGAGCCGCTAGGTCTATCCAGGACTTTGAAGAACAGGTATGATCTGGGCAGGAAGTGACTATGCAGAAAGGACAAGATCAATGGATGAAGCACAGCAATCCCAGAAGGAGAAAGGATACCAGATATGACAGTTAATCAGTGTCCCATGGTTTCTCAAGCACAGTGATGCTTGCCATGCGGCAGAGTAAAGATCTATATCTCAACTTGGGGAAGGAAGACAGGGGGAGGAAGTCCTGACACGGACCTCTGCATCTATTCTCTTGTGACAGTACACCATAGAAAAGCCCCTGGCGATGGTAGGAAGCACTCTTGGGAAATATAAACTCTGTGTGTGTGTGTGTGTGTGTGTGTACGTGTGTGTGTGTACAAGCATCACACTCACATAGGAGGAAGGTAAGGCCAAAGGTGTCAGGCCATACTGTTCAGGCCCACACAGCACAAGGCCCTCTATGATCACACATCCTGTTAAACACCATCCCCTAGTTAGCCAGCTACACAGCTGCAGCTCTAACACTAAAGCTTTTCTGAAAATCAGGATACAGGGCGAAACCACCACTCACTCTCTTTGTTCCCCAAACCCACTGACCAGTAAGTGCTGGAACAAACCTTGAGATAAGCAGATCACCTGAGGTCTATATAACCCACAGTTTCCATCTTTCACAGACTTTGGCTCCTTTACCTCCTGTCCCCAGTTTGGAAACATTTGGAGCTCAAAACTGAAAGTGAAGCTCCAGTTCAGAGCTTAGATCCATGCAACCCTATGTTCACGGCAGCACAATTTAAAATAGCCAAGATATGGAAGCAACCTAAATGCTTGGATAAAGAAGTTATGGTTCATATATACAATGGAATATTACTCAGCTATTAAAAAAATGAAATCCTACCATTTGCATTGACATGAATGGACCTAGAGGTTATTATGCTGAGTGAAATAAGTCAGACAGAGAAAGATAAATACCATATGATTTCACTTATATGCAGAATCTAAGGAACAAAAAGAACAAACGAATCAAAACAGACTCACAAATATAGAGGAGAGATCTGGTGATTACCAGAGGGGAGGGGGATTGGGGAGCTGGGAGAAAAGAGTGAAAGGTTAAAGAGGAACATATTAGTAGTTGAAAGGTGGTCACAGGGATAGGGTGCATGGCATATGGAATATAGTCAGTAGTAACATAATGGCTATGTGTAGAGCCAGATGGATGATATAGTAATCAGGGGCCCATTTCGTAAACTATATAAATGTCTAACCAATGTACTGTATACTTGAAACTAATAATAAAAAAATTTAAATGATAGAAACCAAAAAAAATTTTTAAATAAAAAAAAGAAGTTACAAGAAACAGCTGCAGTACAGGTTGTTCAAATCAGAATGAAACAGGAGGGAAAAATAAAGAGAGTCATTGATGCCATGAGGGGCTGCTCACACAAGGCACTGCATGGCCTAATCTCTTCTCTTCTGCCACAGGCACCCACACTGGCACAGTCACCTCCTACTGCAGTTACAGTTACTGGCTCATCTCAGCCCTCTGGCTTCTGGACTCCTAGAGAAGATAGGTCGAGAAGGCCACCCCAACGCTTGTCCCCCATGTCCCAGACAAGTGAGACTGTGAGAGGCAGAGGACAGGGCCAGGATGCCTGGTTTCTGTGTGGTGTCACCTCCCTGCATTTGTCTCACTTCCAGCTTACACCTTAGCAATGAGGTATTCTGTTCCTAAACTTCCATGGCTGCCTCTAGCTGTGATAAAACACTGGGGTGCTCTACCTCGCTGCTTCCACAGCAGAGCAAATGCCCAGGTCAGCCCATTCTGCTAGCAGTCAGCAAACTCCCCAAGCCATAGGGGCCTGTGGCCAGGCTGAGTGAAGGCCACTCCCCAAGGAGGGGACAAAGCTTAGAATCACCTTGTCTTTGTCACTTTGTGAATGTAAAGAGCAAGCTCTCCCACTTTAACCCACCCCACCCCCAGCTTTGGAGGAGAGACGGGGAGCCAATGGGCTGTTGCTCAGATTGGACTCTAATACAAGAAAATGCATGACTGTGCACCAGCCCAGAGTCAGTGATCTCAAAACCATCTTTGCAGATATATGCTCTTTCATATGAATGGAGAGAGAACCAATAAATTACTTTTAAAGATAATTTAAAAATGTTAACACATTTACTAAAAGCAATTCATTTCTCCATGTCATTTCCACCTTTCTTCCATACCATGTGGCCAGGAAGCCGAATCTTGTGGCTTCTGTTACTCAAAATACATGCCTGTGGTTGATTGTACATGCTTCATTTTCCAAGTCTAGTAAAGCTGACTTAAACCACATTTTTAATCATAGCAGACTTTTCTTTTTTTCTTGCACCAAACCAATCAGATAATCTTAGTTTTATTTAGTATTCATTGCTCCTAGAAAATTTGTCCTCTGTTACCACATCTTTAATAAAATTTCTGAAAGCAAATCTGCTAATAGAACATCTCTTTATATCAATGAGACTCTTTGAAGACATGTGACATGTAATCTTTCCTCCTTATCCTTCAGAAGAAGGGAAGCAGTGTGAATCTTATTCAAGCAGTTTACAAAACGTGCTTCATTTTTTTCGTAGTTTATGACTTTTTTTAAGTATGTTGGGATAACATTGGTTAATACAATTATTTAATTTTCAGATGTACATTTTAATTTGACATCTGTATATTCTATTGTGTGTTTACCACCCAAAGTCCAGTTTCCTTCAGCTACCATATATTTGATCCCCTTTACCCACTTCACCTTCCCCTATCCCCTTATATTTGACGCCCTTTAACCGTCTACCTTCCACCTCCTCCCCCACCCTCTACCCTCTGCTAACTGCTAGTCTATAGTCTATGTCCATGAATCTCTGTTTGTTTGTCCTGTTCATTTGTTGCTTTTAGGTTTATATCCCACATATAAATGATATCATGTGATTTTCAATATTTTCTGTTTAGCTTAGTTCGCTTAGCATGATTATCTCGAGGTCCATCCAGGTTGTCGCAAATGGCGGTATTTCATCTCTTCTATTGCTGAGTGATATTCCATTGTATATATGTACCACAGCTTCTTTAGTCAATCATCTATCGTAGAACACTTCGGTTGCTTCCAAGTCCTGGCCACTGTGCATAATGCTGCTATGAACATCAGTGTGCAAATATCTTTTTGGATATGGGTTTTCAAGACTTTGGGGTAAATACCCAGTAGAGGGATTGCTGTATCATATGGTAGATAAATTCTTAGTTTTTTGAGGAACCTCCATACTGTTTTCCATAGTGGCTGTACCAATTTGCAGTCCCACCAACAGTGTATGAGGGTTCTTTTTTCTCTGCATCCTCTCCAGCATTTGTTATTACTTGTTCTGTTGATTATAGCTATTCTAACAGGTATGAAATGGTATCTCATTGTGGTTTTGATTTGCATTTCCCTAGTAGGTAGCAATGTTGAGCATCTTTTCAAATATTTGTTGACCATTTGTATGTCCTCTAGGGAGATGTGTCTGTTCAGGTCCTCTGCCCATTTTTTGATTGGATCATTTGTTGTTTGTTGTTATTGAGTTGTATGAGTTTTTTGTATATTTTGGATATTAGGCATTTATCGGAGGCATTGCTTACAAATATATTTTCCCATTCAGATGGATGTCTCTTTACCTTGTTGACGATTTCTTTTGGTGAGCAGAAGCTTTTTAGTTTGATGTAGTCCCATTCATTTATTTTAGCTTTTACTTCCCTTGCCTTTGAGGTCAAATTCATAAAATCCTCTTTAAGTCCAAGGTCCTTGAGTTTAGTTCCTATGTTTTCTTCTATGCATTTTATTGTTTCAGGTCTTATATTCAGGTCCTTAATCCATTTTGAATTAATTTTGGTGTGCGGTGATAGACAACAGTCTAGTTTCATTCTTTTGCAGGTGGCTTTCCAGTTTTCCCAGCACTGTTTACGGAAGAGGCTTTCCTTTCTCCACTGTATGGTTTTGACATTTTTTGTCAAATATTATTTGCCATATAAATATGGGTTTACCTCTGGACTCTTGATTTTGTTTCATTGATCTGTGTGTCTGTTTTGCTGCCAATACCATGCCCTTTTGACTACTGTCGCTTTGTAGTATAACTTGAAGTCAGGCAGAGTGATGCCTCCAGCCTTGTTCTTTTTTCTCAGGATGACTTTGGCAATTCGGGGTCTTTTATGCTTCCATACAAATGTGATGGTTTTTTGTTCCATTTCTTTAAAAAATGCCGATGAGATTTTGATGGAGATTGCATTAAATCTGTATAATGCTTCAGATGATATGGTCATTTTAACTATGTTGATTCTTCCAGTCCAAGAACATGGAATCACTTTCCATTTAATTTTATCTTCTTTAATTTCTTTTAATAGGATCTTGTAGTTTTCATTATATAGGTCCTTCACATGTTTCGTTAGATTTATACCTAAGCATTTTATTCTTTTTGTTGCAATTACAAAAGGAATTATTTTTTCCACTTCTTATTCTGATACTTCATTATTAGAGTATTGGAACGCTATGGATTTTTGAACATTGATTTTGTATCCAAAGACTTTATTGTATTTGCTTATTGTTTGTAGTAGTGTTCTTGTGGACTCTTTAGGGTTTTCTATATAGAGAATCATGTCTTCTGCAAATAGTGACAGTTCGACTTCTTTGTTTCCTATTTGGATGCTTTTTATATCTTTCTCTTGTCTGATTGCACTCGCTAGGACCTCCAATGTTATACTGAATAACAGTGGCGATAGTGGACAGCCTAGCCTTCTTCCTGATCTTAGAGTGAAGGTTTTTAGTTTTTCACCATTAAGTATAATGTTGGCCGAGGGTTTGTCATAGATGGCCTTTATTATATTGAGATATTTTCCTTCTATACCGATTTTGTTAAGTGTTTTGATCATAAATGGATACTGTATCTTGTCGAAGGCTTCTTTTGCATCTATTGATATGATCACATGATTCTTATTTTTTTATTAGTTTATGTAGTGTATCACATTAATCGATTTGTGTACGTTGAACTATCTCTGTGCCTCTGGGATGAATCCCACTTGATCGTGGTGTATACTCTTTTTAATATGTTGCTGTATTTGGTTTGCTAGTATCTTATTTAGGATTTTTGCATCTGTGTTCATGAGAGATATTGGTCTGTAGTTTTCTTTTATGTGTTATCTTTACTGGATTTTGGTATCAGAGTAATACTGGACTCATAAAATGAGTTGGGAAGGATTGCCTCCTCTTCGATTTTTTGGAAGAGTTTGTGGAGAATGGGTATTAAATCTTTGATGTTTGGTAGAATTCACTGGTGAAGCCATCTGGCCCTGGACTTTTTGGTAGGTTTTTGATTATTGTTTTAATTTCTATACTGCTGATCAGTCTATTTAGATTTTACAGTTCTTCTTGATTCAGTCTAAGAAGGTTGTATTTTTCTAAGTACTGGTCCATTTCTTCTAGGTTATTAAATTTGGTGTTGTATACTTTTTCGTAGTATTCTTGTATGATCCTTTGTATTTCTGCGTTGTCAGTCATAATTTCCCCTCTTTCATCCCTGATTTTGTTTATTTGTGTCCTTTCTCTTTTTTCTTTAGTGAGTCTAGCCAGGGGTCTGTCAATTTTATTAACCTTCTCAAAGAACCAGCTCTTTGTTGCATTTCTTTTTTCTTTTTTTGTTTTCAATTTCTTTTATTTCTACTCTAATTTTGATTATTCATTTCTTTCAACTAACTTTAGGCTTCATTTGTTCTTCCTTTTCTAGTTTTTGAAGATGAAGCATAAGGTTGTTTATTTGGGTTTGTTCTTGTTTTTTGAGATAGACCTGTACTGATGTGAACTTTCCTCTATGATCGCTTTTGCCGTGTCTAAAAGATTTGATATGTTGTGCTATCATTACCATTCATTTCTCTGTATCTCCTGATCTCTCTTTTTATTTCTTTTCTGACCCAGTAATTCTTCAGTATCATGTTGTTTAATCTCCGTGTTTTTGTGGTTCGTCCTGCTTTCTTTTTGCAGTCGATCTCTACTTTCAAAGCATTATGATCAGAGAATATGGTTGGTGTGCTTTCATCCCTCTTACATTTGTTGAGACTATCTCTGTGTCCCAGTATGTAGTCAATTCTTGAGAATGTTCCATGTGCACTAGAGAAGAATGTATAAGCAGCTGTTTTAGGATGGAAGGCTCTGTAAATGTCAATTATGTCTGGTTTGTCTAATGTGTCATTTAAGGTTGTTATTTTCTTATTGATTTTCTGTTTGGATGATCTGTCCATATCTGACAGTGGGGTATTTAGGTCCCCTACTATGATAGTGTTTTGTTCTGTTTCTCCCTTTATTTCTGTTAGTAATAAATTGCAATGTTTAACATAATAATGTTTTAAAGATTTAGCTCTTAATGTTAAATAAGAAGTTAGATTATTTGCTACTGTGAGGATATCATCACCATTGGAATTTATCTTATATTCAGCTATTAATTATACATTTGGTGAATATTTTTGACATGCAGTGCTGCTTTCAATATCTAGAAATGTTTAGTGTAAACACACCTAACTTACATAAAGCCCCTTATATGATTTGCCAAACAACATTTAGAATGCTGTGTAGTCGGAACTATACATTTGTGTTCTGTTTCTCAGGCCAGGGATTGTGGAACTCCCCGCAGGCCACTAAACTTACAAGGTGAAAATGGTACATTTTCCTGCACTGTCAAATTTATTCAAAAATTTGGGGAAACAGCATTTTTATACTAAACATCAATGTATTTTGCAATAAATATAATGAAGTTTTAAAACAGAAATTTTTAAGTCAGGCAATGTACTGCTTCCTTATTTTGGTATTATTCTTAAATCCACTCCTCTTCCTCCTTTGCTGAAAATGAAGCACTTTCATATGCACTATGTTAATGGAGAGAAAAAGCACAGTACTGTAGGGAAGCCTATATTAGCCAACATATTTTGCAGTGTTTTCAGTTTTACAGTTTATATTCCAGCACTCAAAACTCAGGGTCAAGTTTTGACAAAAGAAGTATTTAGTCATACTAAATACTGAGATAATATTTATATCTTAGATTGGTCAAAGTAAATCACACTGATTTCTAATGATCTAAATATAAGTTAAGATGTCCTAATGAACATGCACCTACATTTGATAGAAATTAAATGTAACTTTTGTGTTCAGATTTTGGTTTACATAGACTATCATATGTCAAGAATTTTTATATAAAAGGATCATTTCTACTCACCGTGCATTACAACCAACTGATGTGATTAATATGGATGGTAAAAATTATCCAAAATATGGATATGACAGTATTATGTGACACATGCAGTGTGGAAAAAATATTGTGAAACACATCTGTTTACATTAGTTTTAAAAAAGATGTGGTCTCATAGGTAAGTCGTATGTTACTAACTTAGCCCTAAATGTTCTTTTAACTACTGCTTTAATATCTCTGCAAAATATACTTAAGATACATTTTATAGTAACAGAAGCCTTTTAAATTTAAGTTGATTTGTCCCCTGTGTTCTTGATTTTTCAATACTTCAACTCAGTCAAAATTTTATAGACAGGCCTGAAATTTTTTTGAGTACTTGTTTCTTTAGTAGTTTGAAGATAAAAAGCCACTTTTTAAGTACTAAATGTCATTATATGTCTTTAAAGTTTCCTGTGCTTCAGATTTGAAATAATTTAGTCATCTTTTCTCTGTATGTAAGTTGTGTAATTTGTTACTTTCAAATACCAGTACTTCAATACAGTTAGGTTTTTTTGTTTTTTGGTTATGTGTAAAAATGGAGAGAAACAGTGATGCGAACCAATATTTTGCTTCAGAGCACATTTCCTAAACATAAATTTATCTTCCTAATTATGTTTACTTAAGCAAATATTCAATTTTATTTGCATTACTTGAGAATGTATTTATTTTAAGATGAAAGCAATCCAGATGTATATCTAAATATTAGGCAGAATTCAATCAATAATTTAAAAATTTGCATGGATAATACATAAAATGATTAATTCAAATACAAATACATGAGAATTGACAGTCTATTACAGTGATAATTTTGTATTTTTCAGAAAAAAATGAAAGGAAATTCCTCTTACTTTTTTCTTTTTATTATTATGACCAGCTTTTGATATTTCATTGTTATTGAGATACATTTTTAGAATAAAATTTTGTTCTCCCAGAAGAAAATAAAGTGCATAAAGTTAATTTATGGTGGAAATCTCATTAAAAGTCAATATAGAAAGATGTTCTTATCCTAGTATTTAAAAATGCATATGGGATTATTTCTTTTGTCCTGACCACAATGCAACATTGTTAGTTGTATACTTACTGGATTTCATCTATGTTTTTGTGACTTCCAAATGAAAATAATTCCAGGAAAGCATCATATTAAAGCTATTTAAAAATTGTTGACACATCTCCAGAAGTAACTTTATATAAATAGATTAAAGATTTAAATGCAAAACAAATAAAAGTTCTAGAAGAAAATAGAGCCAGATACTTAAATTTTCTTAGAGAAGTGTTGGGAAAGGCCTGTCTAAGCACAAGACAATCAGAAACCATAAAAGAAAAGACGTAAAATGTAAAATTGTTATATGTCAAAACAACAACCCATCATAAAATAAAATTAAAAGACAAATGAAGATAAACACATGCAATATACAAGTGAAACTTTTAATAAGTAAAGATCTCTTATCAATCAATAATAAAAAGGTGAATGCCATAAGAGTCAAAGGGACAAAGGAGTTTTATGTCCTTAATGGTCCTAATAGTTGAGACTCAATTCATGGAGGATTTTCTTCAAGGATGGCTTCTGAAACACAGAGCCTAGACTTTCATCTACAAAGTCTTAGCTGCTCTTCCACAAGAGGCAGAAAGGAAAAATTAACCTTATAATTCTTTAACTATTCTTAGAAAATAGAAAGCATAAACTAGTATCTCCATAGAGTAACCTGCCACATTAGTATGTATTGCTTCTATAATCAAAATATCAGAATATATTTTGATACACACAAAACAACAAAACAAGTGAAAGAGAAGCAAGAGCTTGAGCCCTTGGGCATCATGCAGTGACCTGGTTCCTTTCCAGGACCCTAACAGTATTGCAGTGACTGCACCCTAGCAGTCAAGTTCTGCTGGGAAAGTCTCTCCACCCAGCAACTTGACACCAGTGTAAATTCTTGCTCACTAACCTCAACTGGCCCCTTAACTCTGCTCAGCAATCTTACCCTATTTCTTTGTTTAATTCATGTTTCAATACCCCCCAAACCCTTTTCACTTTTCTCAAATCCCTAATCCTGCTAGTTCCCCCATTGTCACTCTGAGTAGATGACCTTACTTCTTATTTCACAGAGTAGATATCATATGGGCATTCTTTCAAACATTTCCTGCTATGAAATATACAATTCTGTCCCCATCCTCACTTCCTTTTGAACCATTAAAATATAGGAGATAGTTGCCCCTTCTCTGTTGAATGGGTATTATCTCATTCAGTAAATAGGTGTTGAATGAATCAATCAGGAAGTTACTCTGACCTGGGAGTACAGTGAAATTTTTCTCTGCAGTCTTCATGGTTCTACTGAGTTTTCAATTACTCTGTGTTTGTTCCAGTAAATCTGAGAAGACTGGGGCACTACCCAACTTAAACTAGACTGTGAGCTCCTTCAAGGCAGGGACGGCATTTGATTTATCTTGGTATCTTCCTCAGCTCTGCACTGTGCTCAGTAAGTGTGTTTGTTCAAACAGGATGCATGAAAGAATGAAGGATTACCATGTGACCTATCTTTGGCTGCTCTTGCTAATTTCATATGGCTTGAGAAGCTTTGTTACATTGGAATGAAGTCTCAGAAGAAAAATCCTTCATTCATTCTCATTTCAACAAAGAGCACATGAGTGATTAGAATTCAGAGGCTACCAGCTGGAGCAAGATGATTTCTCTGTTTCATCTTAGGAACACACACACACACACACACACACACACACACACACACACACACATCACACCACACAACAATGCTAAAGAGGAAAATGATTGAAAATGGGATGTTGAGAAAGTGAGGCAGAAAAAATAGACTGAAAGGTTAGGATGTGGGCCTTGAGAAGCAGGAGATGAGAAGTGAGAAGGGCCTTACTCATCTGTTGCAAGGAAAACGATCATATGCTCACTATTCCTCCAACACACATTCTACTTTCTGAAAAACATGCCTCTGCTGCCTCTAGGATGGAGGCAGACTATAAGTAAATATTTTATTAATTGGAAAGAAAAATACAACTACCATAGTTGAAAACATGTAAAAAAGCTAGTGAGAAAGCCAGAAATACAGCTGGTCAGCAAGTATACAAAAATATATTCTTATACATAAAATTAAAATGATAAGATTCCATTTTTTGACTAAACAGATGGTAAAAATGAAAAAGAATTATTACCATTTGTAAGTAAGGATTTGACAAAACTGTTATGCATTCATCTTGGGGATATTAGTGATAAATCTTCCCTTTCTAGAAAGCAGTTTGACATTGACAAAAGCCTTAACGTTTTACATACACTTCAATCTCATTCATAAGAGAAATGGAAATTAAAACTATAAGGAGATACCATTTTTACTTTGTCGAGCAAATATTAAAAAAAAAGTGTGTATGCTATATTGGGTTGGTGGGGAAATGAACACTCATACACTGTTGATGAAATATAAATTAGTAGAACTTCTTTGGAGGGCAATTTGCAATATTGATCCATAATTTAAACCAAAGCACTTTGACCCAGAATCAGTAGGAATTTATCCTACAGATATACTTTTCCTTCCTTGCTAAGACATCCATATAAGGATATTTATTACAGCATTGTTTTTAGTAGCAAAAGATTGGAAAGAAAAGTCCTTCAGCTGAGGAGTGGTTGAATACAGTTTGATACATACAAATAATGCAGTCATTGAGAAAAATGAGGCTTCACCTCTAACCTAGGCTTGTAGATTCCCAAGAGAGCCAATTTGTGGACTTCTGGCCTGACCCCTAGTTTCTTTTTCTGACTTTCTTCCCAAATGTGAAAGACTGTATTTAATATTGTACATCTTATACAAATAACTTTATTTACATTAATATATATATAGGTATCCATAGAATGTTGGGTAGATTTTTTTTTGTATCACCTTTTTGAAAATGCAAAATTATGACCACTTGCAATTAACTGTGATAGCAAGAGGGAGGAGATAATCTCATAGTTCTTTTTATTTTATTTTCTCATGCTAAAATATAACATAAAATGTACCCTTTGAACCATTTTTAAGTGCACAGTGGCATTAAGCACATTCACATTGTGCAAACAACACCACTATCCATCTTCAGAACTTTTTCATTATCCCACACTCAAACTCTATAATCATTAAACAATTCTCCATTCCTCCTCTCCCCAACCCATGGTAACTTTTGTTTTACTTTCTGTCCTATGAATTTGACAACTCTAGGTACTTCATGTGAATAAAATCATGTAATATTTGTCCTTCTGTATCTGGTTTATTTCACTTAGCATAATGTCTTAAAGGTTCATTATTTAATTTTTGACATGGAAAATAAAAGAAAAATAAGACATGGAAATTTTCCAAGGCATTTTGAGTGAAAAAAAGCAAAACCATGTGTGTAAATACATATATATGTATATATACATATGTGTATATATTGTATATATTATATATATTTTGCTATCATTTATGTGAAGAACAAAGAGAGACTTGGAAGGTATGAGAGAAGAGAGAAACTTATTTTTCATTGCATATCCTTTTATATAATTTGAATTTTCATCATCCTGTGTATGTATGTATGTACGTATGTGTGTGTTTTCCATTAAAGATTTTTTTTCAATGCCTATACTCTTTGATCTAGCATTTTGACTTCTAAGAATTTATAATAAGGAAATAATTGGACAAATGCTTAAAGATATACGAAGCTAATTTTTGAAGTATTGTATGTAATGTTGAAAATTAGTAAACCGTAATAATGTTTGGCAATAGGACACTGATAAAATAAATAATGATATGTCCATAAAATGAAATGCTATACAGCCTTCATAAATGACAGTATAAATTTATATATTTACTGACATGAAAAAAAGTCACGATGCATTGTAAACTGAAGAAAGCAAGTTATGAAACAGTAAGCCTAACATGATCCTGCTTTTATACACATACATTTGTATGTCTATATACAAAGGGGAAAATCTATGAGAATGCACACCAGAATATTAACAGTGGTTATTATTAGGTAGTAAAAGTTTGGTTTAAATTTTTACTTTTAAGGTATCTATAATTTCTAATTTTGCTCAGACAATCTGCATTATTTGTGTACGCATATGCATATGTGTGCATGTTTGTGCATAAATACATGATCATAACTAAAAAATTTAAAAAATCCTAAGCACTGGATTCACACCAAAATGTTAATGGTGATGGTTGTCTTTGTGAGGCGAGACTGGGAGAGGGGGGCAAGTTTATTCATTTTACTTCTTGTGTCTTTCAAATTTTCTATAATGAATATGTATTATTTTATAATATTAAAAAAAAAGGTTGAAGAGTAGCATCGAGGGCCAGCTTTCACTTTTTACTTTCTTTATTCTTGTATTGTTTGAATTTGTTGCAGCAAACACATATTAACTTGTAATGAAAAACAAACATTAAAAATGTGTTTTATCCAGACTTCGCATGAGCCACAAATAAATATGTTAAACTTCTGCTGTTTTTAGATTAAATTAATACTTAAGCAACACAGCTTAAGCCATAGTGACTAATTCACTCCACAAAGACTTCCCTCTGGCTTTCTTCTGCCTTAAGTCATTATTCTACTCTCTACTTCCTTTCATCATTAAACTTCTTCCTTAGGTGGATTGCTTTACTATTTTCATTGCTGCCCAATGCCTTTTTATGTCTCAATTTCTTTTTATCAATGTATTTATTTTACTGAAATTGTTTTTATTCAAATATTATCTTATAATTATGAAATTTATTTTACCCCCGTACATTGCAAGATCAGTTGACGTAATCATATACCTTCTTTAAAGATATTTCTCCAATTATTTGAAGAGGGCAAATCTTCTACTGATTCCCTTAGTCTCTGAAACTTCTTCCCTTTCCTTACAATGTAGAAATGTAGGTCTTTCCACAAAGACCTGGTGTCAGCTTTCTTTTCTCTCTTTACGAAAATAATACAGTTCTTTTATTTTGTATAGATCCTCATTTTCTTCAATTTTATATTTACATATAAAGTAAATTATGAAAAACTCTGCTAAAATATTTGGCCATTATCTCAAACTCAGATGTATAACAATGGCCTCATGATTTTTTCTGGCATTTTCCTTACAATAGTATATGTTCTCCTTCCCATGTGCTTTGAAGAAATTAACACCTATCCATTATCTAGACTTTAAAACTAGAATCAGTTACATCAACTTCTCCTCTTATGAGCTTTATATGCCATCAATGACCTACATTCCATTCACTCTATTGCCATACATTTCCTTGCCATGTCAATTTCTGCTTTCTCCAATCCTACCCTGCTAAGGAATTGGGAATAGCTCCATTCAGGCCTGAGGTCAATTTTAATTAAAATAGGCAAAAAGATCAGATACAAGAGCTGGTGCATTTTAAAAGTAGTTGTGTTTTGTTGCCATAAGCTAAGAATATAATGTGTCTAAAAATTGATCTACTCCCCAGAAAACTGTGGCTTTCATTAATTTCCGTGAATTAGTACAAACTGTATTTATAGAGTTTATGCTTCTATTTGCTAGATATAAATGTAGTTTTATACATGACCATTTAACAATGTTTTAAAACTCTTTCCAGTTCTTTCAACTCTCTCTCCATGATGGAGAAAGGAATAGCTTGACTCTTTATTTCTAGTTGTTGGCATTCTAATTCAATAGATACCCTACATCTATTTAACACACTAAATTTAAAAATTACCTTTTTTGTCACTACTTTTCAGAGCTTAATCATTTCTTACGTAGACTATAATAATATGCACATTTTTAAATTTTATATCTTAATCCAAATTTAACATGGCTAGCTATATTATTTTTTGAAAATTATGGCCATGCTCCTCCTCTGATTCACACCACTACTTAGATTCTTAATATAATATTTAAATATTTGATATAATACCTAAAAAGGCTTTACAATTTTGCTCAAATCTGAATTTTAAATTATACATATTAGGTATGCATTATTTCCTTTAGTTGCAAAATTAAGTAGGGTGACTATACCATGTAATTGATTATAAAAACTGGGTACCTACTGAGAAAAACAGGAGATGGAACATAGAAATAAAAAGCACAAATCAAATCTATCCCAGGCACACTGAGATGTATGGTCAACCTGACACATAATGTTTATCTGGCCTTGTAATTTTCCACTTGTGTACAACAGATCCTTTCTCCCTTGGAGTGATCCTCCTTGTAAAACTATTTATACTTTAAATTCTACCTTAAATGTAACATTTCTTATATTTTTTCATTCTCCAAACATTAAATACATTATTTAAGTTTTTTAGGTTGAAAATGACAGAAACTCAACTCGGATTAACTTATTGGGAAGTCTCCAGGTGAACTAAGCCTCAAGCATGAATAGATTGAGTTGTGGGCTCCACCTCACTAAACTCCTGCCACTCTCCCTTTAACCGTGGCTAGATCTTTTATATAGCAAGTGGAGTAAGGACATGGCTTCAGGAGGTAACAGATTATGTTATCAAAGATGGAAATTCAGGAGGAACTACAAGGAAGAAATGTTACTGATTTGGCTTAAGCCTTCTGTATATTTCTTGGCAGATTATGGTCGCTTGGAGGCCTATGTCATATTTCTACCATTACATCCGGAAGGACAGGAGTCCACTATAATTGGCTCCCACCATAACCACAATCAAGGAAGCCTTTATCAGAAAATAGAAACAAGATTTTAGAAAAAGTGAAAAGGGTCGCTAGAGCAAATAATTATTTGGTAGTAAAAAATAGATCTTTATGTTTGAATACATGTGTTTGAATCTTTATGATTTGTCAGCTATCTCTCTAAGCTTTATTTTCATTTTCTATAAATCCATTGGAAAATACTAAATAATTTTTTTTAACAACTCAGAGTTTTAAGCGATTTGTTATTATTGATATCAATATCATCACTTATTTTCTCTTGATGTGTCATCGATCATATTGTGCTTTTTCTTTTTAAATAAAAATATACCTATAAAAATGTATTTAAAAAAAACTTTCATTTTTAAATAAAAGAAGTTATCCACACAAAACCTGCACAGAAATGTTATAGCAACTTTATTCATAATTACTAAAACTTGGAAGCAACCACAATTTTCTTCAATAGATGAATGGATAAATAAACTATGGTACATCCAGACAACAGAATATTAATCAGTGCTAAAATGAAATGAGTTATCAAGTTATGAAAAGATATGAAGGAAGCTTAAATGCATGTTACTAAGTGAAAGAAACCAATGTGAATAGGCTATGTACTGTATGATTCCAACTATCTGACATTCTGGAAAAGATAAAACCATGGGGACAGTAAAAGTATCAGTGGTTGTCAGAGTTTAGGAGGAGAGAGAGATGAATTGGCAGAGCATAGATGATTTTTAAGGCAGTGAAACTATTCTGTATAATAATTTAATTGAGGATATATGTCATTATACCTTTGTGAAATCCTGTAGAATATATGAACCATAATGTAAAGTCATGATTTTTGTTAATAGTAATGTATTCAATATCAGTTCACCAATTTAAACAAATGTACCACACTAATGCAAGATGGTAATAGAGGAATCTGTGTGGGGGTGAGGTTTGAACAAGTAGTATATGGAACTTCCTCTACTTACTGCTCAATTTGGCTGTAAACTTAAAACAACTTCAAAAATAGTCTATTCACACAGACAACAGTTTAGTGATTACCAGAGTGGGGAGGTAGATAAGGGTAAAGGAAGTCAAATATACGGTGACGGAAAGAGATTTGACTTTAGGTGGTGAACACACAATGCAATATACAGATGATATATTATTGAATTGTACACTTGAAATCTATATAATTTTATTAACTAATGTTACCCCAATAAATTTAATTAACCCCCCAAAAATAGTCTATTAATTTTTTTTAAATGGTAAATTATCATGAATGAAGAAAACCATGGAGAAGTTCCCAAATGGCAGAGATGACCTTCCCTCCCAGCTCTGTGGACCTCCAGGTGCAACACCTGTGTCCAAATGTCCTCCACAGTCATTTCTTTACAGCTGTGGTGTGCAATGTCTTTTGCAATTTGATGAACTGCCTCCCCTCAATTTCAGCAGATTTGTACCAAGGCAAAGATGGAAATACCTCAGAATAAGCGAAAGTGATAGAGTTAACCAAGCATTTCCTGACATTAAATAAGTACAAATATATGAAATAAATAATTATGACATTAATATTTTTTATAAGCAGACTACTGTGGGCCTATGACTGATGGGAGTGTAAGGAGGAAATGGGGAAGTGAATGGGGGTTAGGGAGTGGTGGTGGAAAGGGGAAAATTTCAGAAGTGCTTGAAAATAAAGGAAAGGGGTGTGATAGAAAAGCCATGTGTAAAGGGGGGACACCTTAAGACAATTTCTAACATAAATGACCAGAGAGGAGTAACTGTGAAATTATCATTAAATTCTACACCAGGATGGAACATGGTCACAAATCTGAATGGAGATTAATGCCTGTTTGTTTTCAATATAAAGATATTTTCAGGTTAAACTTCGTGGCTCATTTGCTGAGAAGTCTGTGCCTAAGGGATGCCCCACACAAGTAGTGGGATTGGAAACTAAGTGATGAACCTCTTAATTGCTTAAGAAGATGGATTCTGCCCACTGGGCCCTTACTTCAATGAGTGCCCACACCAAATGTGAACAATACTTCCTTGTTTTTGTTTTTGTTTCGTTTCATTTTGG
The DNA here is from genome assembly GCF_000151845.1 of Pteropus vampyrus. Taxonomy (NCBI): domain Eukaryota; kingdom Metazoa; phylum Chordata; class Mammalia; order Chiroptera; family Pteropodidae; genus Pteropus; species Pteropus vampyrus. The sequence goes on along the minus strand of NW_011889416.1, from coordinate 294,228 downwards.
TGCTGCCTAAACCAGACAAATTATTAACTTAGCTGCTTACTTATGGGTGACCATTTTAATCTTTATAATAAAGTTGCATTTTCCCCTAATATAGTCTACAAATCCAATTGCTAAATAATTTACAAGTAAATAAATGAGCTTAAATTACAAAAAGATTGATCCTGAATCATTGGTCAAGGGAAGCTATAAAATATTAGCTGATGTTGACTTTCTATTGTTATGGAAAAATTTATGTGATTCTTGTCCAGAGTCTGGAGTTGGGCCAAACTGGCATAGAACAAATCTCTCAAGCTTTTCTTCCAGATGAGGGAGGAAGAGAATTCTATGATTATGACTTGGAGATAGCTGGAATGCTTCTTTCAACTTAGTTCTCCTAGTATGACTCATGGTTTCAGCAACGTGAAGAGAAGGGCTGGAAGGGAAACAGAAATCCCCACAGGGCAGAGGGTCACTTTTGGCCTAGCAAACATGAAAGCAAAGATTGCACAGGAATGAAATAGTATTTGTCTTAGCCGATAAACTGAAAAAAAAAAAAAAAACCACTTCCATCTCAAATAAAATCCATAGTTGTTTCCAGCTCTTTATATTTTAATTAAAAGTAAAACTTAAAAAAAAAAGGCTTTTTCTTAATAGTTTCATTTGAATTCTTTTCTTAAATTGATGGATTGGGTTTATATTTAGACTTCTTCCCAAGCACTTCTGCATTTGTAAAATGCGGAGTTAATATGCCTCATAATATTGTTGGACAAATCAGGTAATATGGGTGTTATGGGCTAAAATGTGTTTCATAATTTATATGTTGCAGCCCTAACTCCCAGTACCTCAGAATGACTATATTTGGAGATAGGACCTTTAAAGAGGTGATTAAGTTAAAATGAGGTTGTTATAGTAGGCCCTAATTAAGTTTAACTGGTGTCCTTATTAGAAGAGAAAATTTGGACACACAGAGAGACACCAAGGATGTGTGTACACAGAGAAAAGACCATGTGAGAACACAGTGAAAAGACGGTGGTCTACAATCGAAGGAGAGAGGTCTTAGAAGAGACACCCCTGATCTCCTAGAAGAAACTTTGATCTCAAACTTCTAGCCTCCTTAATTGTGAAATAATAAAGTTGTGTTGTTTACGCCACCCAGTCTGTGATATTTTGTTATGTTAGCCCTAACAAACTAATACAACTTGTGAAACATTTAGCATGATGCCTATCCCATAAGTACTCAATGGTCGTTTCCAGTTTAATTAGAGCTTTTAAGATAGGACACTATGCTTGCCAGCCGGGCTCCTTGATGTGAAATGCAAATCTTGTTAAAATCTAAAAGTTTTTTGAAATCCAATAATGGTTTTACTTACTGAACAGAAGGCATGATTTTAAATGCTAATCTAGAAAGAATTGACTTGGTATAGTAGACTAGCAGAAACATAGTTTATAAAACCAATTCTTTTTTCCCTTCTTACAAATATTGTTTTCCAACAATACTATTTTGCCTTATAATTGTCTATCACAACTAAATTTTTTCTCATTGTGGAAAATTTGGAAAATAAAAAAAAAATAATGAAATAATAAAAAATAATTGATGATGGAAATATCCAGAGACAACTACATTAACATTTTGGTTTATTTGCTTCCATGCATATATGCTTCTTTTTACATTTGATTTTGTATTGTAAGCATTTCCCTGTGTTATACAAATGTTATGTATAAAAGATTCCATCACATGGATGTACCACAGTTTATTTAACTTCCCCAATCTCAAGCATTTTGTTTATTTGTTTATTATAAATAGGCTGTGATGAACGTCTTTGTGGAAAAAAAATCCCTGTCTTTTTATTTTTTTCTGATTACAAAGTAATATATGTTTATTGTAAAGTATTTAAATATTACAGAAATGTATATTTGGAAACAATATACCTGGAAGCAAATAAAGTTATTCTTTATTATGAAAAATACCAAACATAAAAAAAATTAGGAAAAATAGTATCATGAATTACCATATACTCATCACCTGGATTTTTTTTTTTTTTACTTTTTATTCACTTTTAAAAATTTGCATGAGCTAAAATTCACTCTTTTTCATGTATTCCAAGAGCTTAGACAAATGCATAGTCATGGAACCACCACCACGGTCAGGCGACATTCTATTATTTCCTCGCCCCGCCCAATTTTCTCATTCTTCTCTTTTATAGTCAGCCTTTTCCAGGATAAATGAAAGCACCAGAGCCAGGACTAGAGCGAGGCGAGTGATGTGCATGTGGCAAAAAATGTAAGGAGGTCCCTATTCTCAGGTTCTGATCTTGCATTTGTTTGACCCTGAACGCCAACCTTGGGTCATCCTACTCCTAGCCCTTGGAATCAGACAGTATATAGCATTTTGAGAATGGCTTCTTTAACTTAACATAATGCCTTAGAAAATCATCTATGCTATTACATTTAATAATCGTTTGTTCCCTTTTATTGCTGAGCATTATTCTATTGTACCCCACTTTTTTCTTAACCATTTATTTTAAATTTTATGAGTTTGAAGTTGTCTTCTCCTCCTGTCCTTCTCTAAAACATTCCAGTTATTATCACATCATATTTATAACACTCTTTTCATTGAAAATATGTTCATGGAACACTGACCATGTTTCATATGTAAAAATGAACCCAAAGTAAATTGAAAATATACATATAGAGTTTCAGTTAAGATGATGTCAAAGCAATTGGATGACTAGTTATCTCAGGCACTTCAAGTGTTCAATGCATATCATTATCTGGCCAAGTCTATTCTAAAATAAATCCAAGTAGTTACTTGGCATTGTGGCAAACAAAAAAGTTGACTAAATTTTGTATTTTCAAGTAGTTTTGTTGATGTCCTCTAGGGTAATTAGCTTCAGGTGTTTCATTTTTATTATTTTTATTTTTTAATTACAGTTGACATTGAATATTATTTTATATTAGTTTCAGATGTATAGCACAGCAGTTATACATTTATATAATTTACAAAGTGATTCCCCCGAATAGTCTAGTACCTACCTGGCACTATACCTCAAAGGTAAAAGTATCAATAAAGCCAGATATTAAAGCAAGATGTTCAATAGCACTGCTTCTTGTCAACATTTTCCTAGAAGTCCCAGTCAATGAGAAAGAGAAAGAAAAATGCATAAATATCATAAAGGAAGAGACAAAACTATCATGGTTTGCAGGCAATATGAGTTTCTTCTAGAAAATCTAAGAGAATATATATAGTTAAAAAGTTTTGTCTTATTATTGTTTTTTAAAGTTATCACAAAAATTTAATTCACCTTGTTCAACCATTTACATCCACATCCAAATCTTGTTCCATGTGTAGCTTATATAGATTGATAAGTGGTCAGGGTTGTATGGTTCGGATCAAACTCAAGAGAAAATGAAAGACAGTATCTGTTAAATATACATATAATGCCCTAGCATTGTTTATTTCTTGTTGTGTATTCTGTTTTCCTGGCATACTTTCCCCCATCCTTTTATTTTTTAATCTTTTGATTGAGTATACATACAGAAAAGTGCACATATCATAAACCAGATGAAATTTCATAAATCAAACACACTCAAGTCATGAGCAGCTAATCAGCAAACTCAAAACTCCCTTGTGTCCCTTTCAGTCACTACTTACCCCTTGCCCTCTAAATAATTAAAACAAATTTAACAACAGATTTAATGTGCTGCCTATAAGTTGAATTATTATAAACAAAATCATATTCTAATCCAACTTGCTATAAAGCAAATAACCTTTTGTAATGCAAGCAATCATTTGTTACTTGTAATCATCTGAATTTTGATATATATTTGGTTTTGTTAAAGCAGAGCATATTTTAAATTATATTCCACAACCAAACTAGTATTACTTTTGAATTATTTGATAGCTTGAATTATCTACGACACTGTTCACCTTCATTAGTGAAAGTAACTAAATTATCTGTGTATATATAATGTATTGTCCTTTATGTAGAATGATAACATGCCTAATAGAGAAATGTGGTTCATGGTTCTTTGTATGATCAATCATTATTTTAGTAGCATGTATATATGAACATTATTCTTCAATTTGTAACTGTACGTAGAATCTGCTGGAATTTGTAGATTTGTGTCATCATCTTACAACTAGGCCAACATCTTTGTTCAAACTTGCCTTGCTTCAAACTTTTCTTAAAATGTTTATTTTGCCCTCTCTTTCAGTTGCCTTAATTCCAGTCTTTGATCATGAGCTATTTGGGTACCTTAATGTCATTGGGGCATTATGCATGTCCTAGGGTTGATCTCTTGTTCAACTGTAAAATAAATTTAAAAAAAAATTATTTGCAATGAGAAATAAAACTACCGTTGTGAGTAGACAACAGAAACGGCATTTCTCAAAACTTATTGTACATTTTTAGATTCATCTGGGGTGCTTGATAAAATTTTCTAACTTCTCCTTTATTTGCATTACATTTTTGTATCATATGAAGTTTCATCTGCTATATGATTTAGTAAATCTCATAGCATCTTTGTTGCAAGTTTTAGGGAACTAGACTGAGTTTTTGTCATGGCCCTTCCTTTTCCGTGTCTACCCTACCATTTCCCAGACTCTCATGTTTCATCCACCCAACCCCTATCACTGTGGCTCACCCAAGCCTGCCATCTTCTGGTAGTGTTCATTGCATTATTCCTTTTAGCTTTCATTTCTGAATGAAAGTCAAATTCCTTGTTTCCATTTTCCAGGACCATAGAAGCCTGGCTAATTCATAATAAGGTGTAACTGGGTGGTAATTGCTTCATAAGATAACTCTCCAACTCTCATTTTGCCAAGGCTTTCCAAACTTTTACCCAAGCATTGCTTTAAATGGTAGTAGTGTTCATGTACTTGGTAGGTTCAATGCATAATGGAAATCTGAGCAAGAAGGCCACTTAGCTCACTTTGAAGCCATTTGGAGATCCTTATCAATTCTTTCTATACATATAGCTGTCTTTGTATATGACCCAGTGGCTAAATGATTCAATAAAAATTCCTTGCAGGCTTCCAGGGGATTTTCCATACAAACAGCCTGTCTTAGCTCATGCTTTGGACTTTCCTAAAATCTCTTAAAGGTTTGCAAACTCCAAACAAAGAGCGTCTGGCCTTGAAGTGTCCGTACCTCTTGCTGAGCCACTCCAACTGCAGCAGTAGTGGCAGCCAGCCTTGGTTCACAGCTTAGCCTCTCCCAGGTGCCTCCAAGCCCAGCAAGGGTGGAAGACACCTGCAGATCGCTTTGTAGTTCATGCCAGGTGGCCCTGGGCAGGGCACTGGCAGTGGCTGAACTTGGCCTGTGGTGAGGCCCATCCCAGGGTGTCCCGGGGCCAATATGTCCAGTGGCTGGCTTTGGACCTCTACAGAGCACCACGAGGCTGCCTCCACAGACGACGCACTGGGCAGATGCCAGAGCTCTCCGAAAGCGAGTCCTGTTATGTATTGTCAGCCCCTGCACAACAATTCCTCCAATGTAGCACCGCCAGTCTTCACAATCAATCAGCCCGAAGGTCAGTCTCTCCCACTGATGTGCCAACAGCAACCAAGTCTCAACTAGAATAGGAGGGCACACACAATTCATACAAGGGACACACCCATAGCTCAGGTAACCAAGGGACACACCCAGGGCTCAGGTAACCAGGGAAGACTGCGCCACTGGGCCCTGCAGGATACCTACTACATAAAGCCACTCTACTAAGACCGGGAGACTTAGGAGCTCTACCTAATACATAGAAACAAACACAGAGAGACAGCCAAAATGGAGTGACAAAGAAACATGTCCCAAATGAAAGAGCAGAACAAAGCTCCAGAAAAAGAATTAAACAAAATGGAGATAAGCAATCTACCAGATGCAGAGTTCAAAACACTGGTTATAAGGATGCTCAGTGATTTCAGTGAAAATTTCAGCAAAGAGATAAGAAACATGAAAATGGCGATATAAAACATAAAAAAGAACTAGTCAGAAATGAAGAATACAATAACTGAAATAATAAATACATTAGAGGGAATCAACAGTATATTATATGAAGCAGAGGTTCGAATCAGCAATTTAGAAGATAACAGAAAACACCCAATCAGAACCGCTAAAAGAAAAAATGAATTAAAAAAAAAAAGATAATTTAGGGAGCCTCTAGGACAACATTAGGCATAGCAATACTCACATCATAGAGTTACCAGAAGGAGAAGAGGGAGAGGAAGAAACTGAAAATCTATTTGAAGAAATAATGACTGAAAATTTCCCTTTCTTGGCAAAGAAAATAGACATACAAGCCCAGGAAGTGTAGAGAGTCCAAAGCAAGATGAAGCCAAAGAGGCCCACATCGAGACACTTTATAATTAAAATGCCAAAGGTTAAAACAAAGAGAGAATCTTAATAGCAGCAAGAGAAAAGCAATTAGTTACCTACAAGGGTGCGATCATAAGACTGCCAGCTGATTTCTCAACAGAAACTTTGCAGGCCAGAAGGGACTGGCATGAAATATTCTAAATGATGAAAACAAATACCTACAGCCAAGATTATTCTGCCCAGAAAAAGCTATCATTTAGAATCAAAGAACAGCAAAACAGCCTCCCAGACATGGAAAAGCTAAGGGAGTTCATTGCTACCAAACCAGTATCATAAGAAATGCTAAAGGGATTTCTTAAAGAAGAAGAAAAAGAAAAAATGATCAAAAATATAAATAATAAATAAAATGACAATAAGTACATATCTATCAACAATTACTTTAAATGTAAATGGATTAAATGCTCCAATCAAAAGACATAGAGTGGCTGAATGGATAAGAAAACAAGACCCTTACATATGCTGCCTACAAGAGACTCTAGATCAAAAGACACACACAGACTGAAACCAAAGAGATGGAAAAAGTTACTTTATGAAAATGGAAACAATAACAAGAGACAAAGAAGGACCAGTAATTCCACTTCTGGGTATTTATCCAAAGAAACCCAAAACAATACTTCAAAGGGACATGTGCATCCCTATGTTAATTGCAGTACTATTTACAATAGGCAAGATGTGGAGGCATCCTGGGTGTTCATCAATGGAGGACTGAATAAATAATAGGTGATACATATATACAATGGAATATTACTCAGCCATAAAAAAAGAACAAAATTTTGCCATCTGCAACAACATGGATGGACCTAGAGGATATTGTGCTGAGTGAAACAAGTCGGACAGAGAAAGACAAATGTCATATGATTTCACTTATATATGGAATCTAAAAAGCAAAATAAATGAACAAACAAAACAGAAACAGACTCACAGATACAGAGAACAAATTGACTAGACGGCAGATGGGTTGGGGATGTGTGAAAAAGGGGAAGGTATTAAGAAGTACAAGTTGGAAGTTACAAAATAGTTATGGGAATGTAAAGTATAGCATAAAGAATATAGTAAATAATACTGTAATAGCTATGTATGGTGTCTTGGGTACTAGATTTATCGGGGTGATCACTTTATAAGTTATGTAAATGTTCAATTACTATTTCGTACTTCTGAAATTAATATGATATTATGCCAACTGTAATTGAAAAATAAAACAAATTATTTTAAAAATATTAAGCTTCATAAATATAGTTTAAGACCTTTTTTGTTTTCTCATTTTATAGATGAAAACTATGCTTCAGAGGCTTAGTAATTTATCCAAGATAACACAGATTGTTTTTATTGTAGCCAAATGAGTATTAAAATCTAGCTTTTGTAAATTATGCTATAACATTTTATGTACAGTGAATTATGTATATAACCCCCCCCAAAAAAATTCCTTGCATACTATTGATCTTATTGTTAGTAATCCTCGCTGTCATTTTCCTATGTGGTTTAAAGTGACTGCTTATGAAACCAGTATGTGATGACCAGAAAAGAGGCAGGAAGAAGTCTCAGTGCCATGGAGAATGTGAAACACATCACCACCTCTGTGATTTCTACCATGGTTTCATGGTATCTGGATTCTCCAGCTAATTTACAGCCCAAAGAGGTGCCAGTTTTCTTGATTTCCTTTTCCATTGGTCACTGGTGACATGCAGGTAGTAGAATTTAGTGATGGCTTTGGCTTTTGAGTAAATGAATATCTTGGGCTTTTCTGATATAGCTTATGAATGATCTTGTTTCCCCCAGACCAATTTTTCCTTTAATTAATTAATTAATTAATTATTATAGGCAATACATTAACGTGTTTCAAAAATAAAAACAAAATAACAAGGCCTAAATTTTGAATGCTCATACCCACTCTGGTCTTCATCCATCCCATTCTTTTCACTCTCATAGGTAACCATTTTATTTGTTTCTTATATATTCTTTAAGTGTTTCTTTATGCAGATATAAGCAGAAATAAATATATTCTCATTTCCCCCTTTGTTACACAAAAGGTAGCATATTATTATACACTATTCTGCATCTTGCTTTCTTTGCCCATGTACATCTAGAAGATATATCGGTGCTTACAGAGCTCCTTCTTCATTCTTCCTTACAACTTCACATAGTACAGTATTCAGTTATGTTGATGTAGGAAGGAAAAAGCCAGAGGAGAGCATGAACTTTCACTTTTAGGGTCACAATATGGAAATATCTCACGTCAATTGTCCATAACATGGACACTCGATCACTTCAAGCTACAAGGGAGACAGTAAAATGTAGTCTCTTTATAGATAGCCATCTGCCTGACTAAAACTTAGTGTTCTATTATAGTCACAAGCTGCATAATGACATTTCAGTCAACAAGAGACTGCATATATGACAGTGGTCTCATAAGGTTATAATGGAGCTGAAAAATTCCTATCGTCTAGTGACATTGTAGCCATTGTAATACTGGAGTGCAACACATTACTCACATGTTTGTGGTGATGCTGGTGTAAACAGTGTGTTGTCAGTCTTATAAAAGTGTAACAAGCACAGTTATATACGGTACATAATACTTGATAATAAATAACTGTTACTGGTTTATGAATTTACTATACTATACTTTTATCATTATATTAGTATACTCTTTCTAGTTATTTTTAAAAGTTTACTGTAAAACAGTATGTCATGTTATGCCAGCAGCCTTATACATCTCACACTTACGCATCTCTTGATTGTATCATTTTCTCTTGTGCTTGACTTAATTTCGTATTGTTTTTGTGCAGAAACATTGTGAACAGGCTTGTAGCCTAGAACAATAGGATATATCATATAGCCAAGCTGTATAGTAGGCTATACTGCCTAGGTTTGTGTAAGTGCACAATGATGTTCGCACAATGATGAAATTGCCTAACGCCACTTTTCTCAGAACTTATCCTGGCCGTTAAACTGAGTGTGTAGTTAAACTTTGCTACAATGGTGGTCTGATGCTAAGGACCTCAATGTAGAAGGTATCAGCGCATTGTAATGTAAAAAAAGGGCATAAATTTTTCCCTCCAGTAATTTGCAATAGGAGACTGGTGAAAAGATATCGAGGGTTCATGTAGGCTTTACCTTCTTGCCTTCAGAATTTTGGTGTTTTTCTTTTTTTTCCCCTCAGAATCACATTTACTGTTTGTTAAAGTGCTCTCTCTCTCTCTCTTTCTCTCTCTCTCTCTCTCTCTCTCTCTCTCTCTCTTTCTCTTTCTCATCACATTTATCTTTTTTTGTTTGTTTGTTCTTTTCTCATTGCTTTATTCACATATCCTTGGAGATATTAATCAATTTCTGAGGCAAATCTTGGGAATTGTGAACACCAGAGGGTGAAAATCATGGGAGCCATCTTAGAATTCTTCCCAAGGTTCCTTGGGAACAGACTCTGAATTTGAGATTTGTGTGTAGGTGGATTATTGGTAGTTGCTTTTGATAACAACACTTGTAAAGGAGTGAGGAAATCAATATTGGACAGAGAGGGAGAAGTTGCAATAGAAGCCTTAGCCAATCCCATAGACAGTTCTGAACCTGAGATGGTCCTTCGTAAATGTCCTGAAATGAAGCAAGGAAGCCAAACCTTTGTGACCTGCTTTGAGCAACCATTGCATGTGGGTTGCCCCCAGGGAACAGGGTATCTCCTTAGGTAATGCAGTCCCCTTCAACGCAAGGCAATTTCTGGGGAGAGACTCAGCTGTCAGCTGTCAATAACCAATATTCCCAGCAGCTAGAGATGAGTGCATCAGTTCTGAAGGGAGGATATATGTGACATGCCATATTGTCACTATACTTGATTAACAAGAATATTTCTTTAATCCATACATATATTTCCTAAGCACTGTGAATAAAATTCAGTTGAACTTATAACAATAAAAGTACTATAAAGGTTCAAGATTGTATTGGCAGGTGGCTTAATGAGGGGGAGTTACTCAGAAAAAAATTGTAGTATTGATCTATAATGTCAAGTGTGGGTGAGAGGGATAGAGTTGGGTGGCTCAGAGCTCTTTCATACCTTTTAATAGCATCCAAGCTAAGACATTAAAGTCCCAAGTCAGAGATATAGTCCAGTAAAATAGAATAAAAGCAGAAGCAGGATGAACTTTAATAGAAAAAAATCTAAAATACTGTCTCTAAGTTTAGAAATTATTTCTATAAATGAAGGAGAGGGAAATCATGTCTAAATAGCAGTTCATGTGAAAAATATCTGAGAGGTTTAATTTACCACAAAGTTTAGTTCTATGACATGACTGAGGAGAATGATAATGCAACCTTAAGCTGAATTAATAGAAGTCTAGGTCACTGTAAATAACAGTTCAACTGTACCCTGTGCTAACCAGACCTCATCTTTTCCCAGTCCAAGGTACAATATTTTATAACACATATATAGAAAAGTGCACGAATCATACATATACAGCTCAATGAATTTTAACAAGTGAACACACCCATATAACTGCTAGGGTGACCAATTGTTCCAGTTTCCCAGGACTGTCCTGGTTTTAGCACTGAAAGTCTTGCATCCTGGAAAACCCCTTGGTCCTGGGCAAGCCAGACAATTGGTTACCCTAATCCATCCAGATCAAGAAATAGAACATTACCAGCACATGGAAGTCCTCATATGAATTGTCAGTCACTACCCACTCTTTCTCCCCAAAGGAAATGACTATCTTGACTTCTAACACCATAGATTATTTTGAGATATTGTATTTTATTTGATATAGCACTACAAACTTAAGGGCAGAAGTTACAACCTCAGGGCTCATGGGCTGATTCTACCTGCTGGACATGTTCTGTTTGAGTCATGCAATACTGGTCTGTAGAAATTTTTCTTTTTTTTTTCACTTTATTTATTTGGGGGACAATTTTATGAGTTTTAACACATGTGTAGATTCATGCAACCCTTACCACATTCAGGATACAGAATACTTCCACAAAAATCTTCCTTATGCATCTCCTTTATAGTCATGCATCGTTCCCACTCCTAGTCTCTGGCACCCAATGATCTAATCTCCACCTAGTTTTGCTTTTTCCAGAATGTCATACATTTGGAATCTGATACAATATGTGGCTCTTGGAATGTGCCTTCTTTCAACATGATGCCCTTGAAATCAATACAAATTGTTGCTTGTATCAATGGTTCATTCCTTTGTATTGCTGACCAGTATTCCATTGTATGGATGTGCCTCAGTTTGTTTATCCATTCAAGAACATCCAGATTGTTTATAGTTTTTGGCAATTATGAATAGAGCTCCTATAAACATGCATGTACAGGTTTTTGTGTGAACATAAATCTTCATTTCTCTAGGGTAAATACCTAGGAGCGGGATTGCTGGGTCATATTTTAAGCGTAGGTTTAATTTTATAAGAAATTGCCAAGCTGTTTTCCAGATTGGCTGTACCATTTTGCATTTCCACAAGCAATGTAGGAAAGTTCTAGTTACCCTGCACTTTTGCCAATACTTGGAATTACTATTTTTATATTTATTTTAGCCATTTTAATAAGTATGATGTTCTATCTCATTGTGGTTTTAATTCGCATTTTCCTAATGGTAAATGATGTTGAACATTTTACCGTGTGCTTATTTATCGTATGTATATCCTCTTTAGAAAAGTGTCTGAGTCCTTTGCCCATTAAAAAATATTGAAATTGTTTCCTTACCACTGAGTTTCGAGAGGTCTTTATGTATTCTAGATACAAGTTCTTTGTCAGATATATGATGTGCAGCTATTTTCTCCCAATCTGTAGCTTGTTTATTCATTCCATCAACAGTGGCTTTCACAGAGAAAAGGTTTTTAATTTTAATGAAGATTAATTTATCAATTTTTTTCCTTTTTTGGATCATGCTTTTGGTGTCATGTCTAATAATTCTTTGCCTAGTCTCAGATCACAGATTTTCTCCTGTGTTTTCTTCTAAAAGATTTTTGTTTGTTTTGTTTTAGGTAGATAGAAATCTACATGTAGATTTTCAGTTAACTCTTTAAGAGAAGGGTAAGAAAAAGATAAAAAAGAGGAATTAGGCAGAGAAAGAAGTCAAATTGTTATGCAGGTATAGCAAAATTTCACTCAATTTGGCGAAGGACTCAATACTGCCTTTGTGTAAACAAAATGGCAGACCTTTATATCCTGGCCTTGCTCAGTCACCAGATACAGGCTGACCCAGGAAATGTGTGGCTTCAGATGAGGCAGCTCCTTGCAGTTGAGGTCCATTCTGAAGGAGCTGACAGTTAGAGGCTGTCTGCTAATCCATTTCCCACAACTGGGTAACAAGTAATTACTTAAAGGGAGATCCAGGAGAAACATTTCTGTTTTTATCAGAGACACAGAAGGATGACATGTGTTCTGTGTGACTCTAGAGGGCAGACCTAAAATCAGTGGCAGGAGTGGTGGGTTTAAAAGAGTAGATTTTAGTAGACCTTAAAAAATTTTAAGGCTTTCCTAAGCATATACAAAAGTAGATAAAATAGAGATAAAATAGTGTAATGAACCCCATACACCCATCACCCTGCTTCAACAATGATAGGCACATGACCAATCTTGTTCCATGTACACCTCTACCAACTCTCTCTTATTCCTTACATTATCATCTTACATTATTCTGAAGCAAATCCCAGATATCATATGATTTCCCCTAAATATTTCACTATCTCTGTTTGCTTAAGAGGTCTAGAGGCAGTGGCATGTTCAGTGGCAATGAGTATACCAACAACCCATATCTTGATTTTTAAATACCATTCCTCACTTAAAAAAACTAGGATTTCTTGGGGGAAATGAGAGTTCAAGACTAGGGCAGACAAAGTACAAGATATGTAAAAAGTAAGTAAGTGCTTAAAAAATGATGGAAATGTCAAAAGGACCCATGAGGGTCAAATTTAGAGTAATTTGAGCATTAAAGTAATGATAGTAGTGGTTTGTAATTAGTGGAATAAAGATCCATAAGTATATACTAATAATAAATAAATAAATAAGAAAATAAAGGAAGTAAGGAAGTAAGGGACTCTTTTTTCATGGTAGTAGGCCAACTTGTGATTGTAGAAGGAATGATGGAGTCAGAAAATCATTTTCCAGTTATCATAGCAATATTAAATTCAGGCAAGAATCATTAATGGATGATAAAACTAGTAAGGAACAAGATGTTTACACAGACTCAAAATATTTTCCCACAAATTGTTTATTGGTTACAATAAGGAGGAAAGAATAACCTATGACAGTCAAAGTTGTTAGACACTTCCTTTACCAAATGATCAAAGTTAACATCACTAATAATAGTATTAGCCAATATCACATGTCTCTTAATATGATTGCATTGAAAACACAATGTTACTTACACAGCATCCCCACCAAAAATGCATAGCCTGAATTGAATCATGAGAAAACATCAGACAAACTCACATTGAGGGAAAGTCTACAAAATAAATGGTCTGTACTATTAAAAAAAAAAAGTAAATGACATGAAAGACAAAGAAAAGCTGAGGAACTGTTCCAGATAAAAGATTTTAGGAAAACAAAAATATAGTATATCATCCTGGATTGGAACTGAGACCAAAATATTTGCTATAAAGGAAGTTATTAAGAAAAATTTGGAAAATTTGAATAAGGTTTATATATTGGACAATAGCATTGTATTGAGGTTAAATTTCCTAATTTTCATAATTGTATAATTGTATTGTGGTTATGTAAGTGAATGTCTTGGTTCTTCAGAACCAAGTCACTGAAGTATTTATGAGTAAAGGAGTATGGTATTAAAGTATTTTATATATATGTGTATTTATATATACATATATATGAAGAAGGAGAGAGAGAATACAATAAAAAAATTTTATCAGAATGTGGATAAAAAGTATATAGGAGTTCTTTGTACTATTTTTGCAACTTTTCCCTAAATTTGAAAATATTTCCAAAAAAAAGTTAAAAACATTTCAGTATGTATGGTAAGTTCTCTTTAAAAATAATAACAATGATACCGTTATCATATCTAGAATTTTTTGTCAAATACCCTAAGACCATCAAATATCCAATCTGTGTTCAAATTTTCTAGATTGTCCCATAAGTGTGTGTGTGTGTGTGTGTGTGTGTGTGTGTGTGTGTGTGTGTGTGTGTATTTATAGTTGGTCTGAATTAGGATCCTAACAGGGACCACACATTGTACTTGTTTGATATGCCTCATGTTTCTTTTAATCTATAGATTCTCCCATCCTCTTTATTCTCTTGCAAATTATTTTGCTGATTACATCCCAGATTGTAGTTCAATACATAGATGTCCTAATAATTACATCTGTCCAGTAACATAACTGTGTCCTTTAATGTAGAAAGTGATCCATTACTGAATATTCAAAAAGAAGCTAGATGCTTTAAAAGGCATTTTTATAGTATAGAAGTAGGAGTTTGGACCTGTGGGACCTTCGAGGTTGCTACCAACTATGAAATTTTTATTATATGAAAATATCAGCACAGGCAAGACATGGGTAGAAGTCTAGGCAGTAGCCACAGTTGCTGAACTATTTTCATCTCTTCAGGGGCTAAGGAATGCGTGTTGTATAATATCATCAGGTCTAGGTCTCAGCAAAATTAGGACCCAGGCTAAGTGTGTGTGGTGGTTTTAATATATGTCCATAAATTCCTCTATATTTCTCCTTTCAAGAAGTGAAACCCAATTCCCCTTCCCCCAAGTGTGGTTACTTCTAACGAATAGAATATGGCTGAAATGATGGTGTATGACTTTTGAGACTAGGTCATAAAAGGCATTGTGGTTTCCCTCTTGTCTTTTCTATCGAATCATTTGTTCTGGGGGAAGCTAGCTGCCATGTCATGAGAATATTCAACCAGCCTTGTGGAGAGGCCTATGTAGTGAGAAACTGAGGTCTCTTGTCACCAACCATGTGAGTGCACCATCTTGGAAGTGGATCCTCCAGTTCCAGTTAAGTTATCAGATAACTGCAATCTCTTGAATGACCCTGAGCTAGAACCACCTAGCTAGCTTCTTGAATTTATGACCCACAGAAACTGAGATTATATATATGCATTTTTTTCCCTCGGGGGAAAAATAGCCCCAAACATGAGTTTCCTTTTCCTCTTAAATCTTAGCTTCATAATGCTTCACTGCCCTTGTTAGTTCCTTAATACCTCAAATAGAAGCTTAAAAAATTTTGTCCAGCTTTTCTATTTCTCAATGGGATGATTAGTTGCAATTACATAGTCCAAGATTACCTCATTAGCAGAGATGAAACTCCCCAAAATGAACTTTTAAAAATGTAAACTTGCGCATACTACTTTTGCTTAAATCCCTCCAATAGTGTAGAAAAATGTTGTCAGCTGCAAGCAACAATATACACTACCTCCCAGCTGCCCAATCCATGGTTTCACTTTCCATGGTTTCAGTTGCCTGTGGCCAACCATGGTCTGAAAATATTAAATGGAAATTCCAGAAGTAGACAATTTATAAGTTGTAAATTGTGCATCATTCTGAGTATCATGATGAAATCTCATACTGTCCCGCTCCATCCCACCTAAGACATGTAATCATCCATTTGTCCAGTGCATCCATGCTGTGTACACTCCTTGCCCATAATTCATTTAATAGCTGTCTCAGTTATCAGATTGACTGTCATGGAGTCACAATGCTTATGTTCAAGAATTAAGGATGCTGGCAATTCGAGTATGCCAAAGAGAAGCTGTAAAGTGTTTCCTTTAAGTGAAAAGGTGAAAATTCTCAACTTAGTAAAAAAGATAAAATTTTGTATGCTAAGGTTATTAAGATCTATGGTAATAATGAAGCTTCTATCTGTGAAATTGTGAGGAAGGAAAAAGAAATTCATGCTAGTTTGTTGAGAGAGAAAAAGAGAGGGAGAGATCACATTCACATAACTTTCATTATAGTATCTTGTTATAGTTGTTCTGTTTTATTATTAGTTATTGTTAATCTCTTACTGTGCTTAATTTGTAAATTGAACTTTATCATAGGCATGTATATGTATAGTTTAGTACTATTTACAATTTCAGGTACCCACTAGGGGTCTTGGAACATACCCCCTGTGGATAAAGGGGGACTACTCTACTCAATGAAATGTGGTTTAAATTATAGGGTTTGTTAATCTCAATGACAAGAAATTGGGTAGTAGAGCAGTGCCATGGTTGGTTAATTCAGTAGGTAATTGGTGTCACCAAGGATTTGGGCTTGTTCTATAGCTCTGCTTTGTCATTCTCAACATGTTGGTGATTATTTACACTTTTGGTGGCGAAATCATTGCTGGAACTCTGTATTAGTTATCTACTGCTGAACAACAACAACAACGAAAAACCTAAAAAAAATAGTGCTTTAAAACAACAAACATTTATTATCTTACAATTTCTGTGGGTCAGGAATTCGGGAATAGCTAAGATGGGTAATTCTGGTTCAAGGTCTCTCATGAGATCACAATCATGATGTTGGCCAGGGCTGCAGGCATCTGAAGGCTTGAGCGGGCCTGGAGGATCCATTTCCAAGATGGCTCATTCACATGGTTACTGGCAGGAGGCCTCAGTTCCTTTTCTGGCCGTTCCTTACTATGTGGGCTTCTCCATCAGGTTGTTTGAGTATCCTTGTGATATGGTAGCTGGCTTCCTTGAGCGAATGACTTAAGAGAGAGAGCAAGGAAGAATCCACAGTGCTTTTAATACTTAGTCTTAGAAGTCATGCATAGTCATTTCTACCACATTCTATTAATCAGAAGTAAGTCAGTAAGTATAGCCCACACTGAAGGGGAGGGAATTAGGCTCCACCTTTCAAAAGTATGAGTATCAAACAATTTGTGGACATATTTTAAAACCACCACAAATAGCAAACATAATGTTCTTATAGGCCAGCATCCCAAGCAAGAAGGTCCAGAGTAAGGGCAAAAAATCCAAAAGACCTGACTCCTCTAGCTGCTCTCTCTTTTATCAGAGAGCAAATTCTTTCTCAGAAAGTGTCAATGGACTTCTCCTTATATATCATTGGCCTACATTGAGTCAATGCCCATTTCCAGACTGATTCATGATGAGGGAAGTCCGATTACCATGCTTAATTTAAGTCAATTATGATTCTTTCCTTGGGGCTATGACATAAGCCTGCTTTCTTTGAGTACTTGTCACTGGCCCAATAATCAGATCAGGTTTCTGTGTAGCAAGAAAGGTGGTGGCTAGAGAGTAGCTTTTGGGTAGGTAACAATGACGACAACAAATGGTTTCTCGTTGCTCTTAGGTTAAAAATCACCTCTTTATCATGCTTATAAGGCCCCAAGGATCTGGTCCTTGCTTACCTTCCCTCCTCAGTATAATTTTAGACCTCTCTTCCTCCCACTCTATTTCCCAGCAAGACTGGACTTTTTGTGTTGTCTCAGACTCCTTCCATCCGTAGGATCTTTGCATCTCTGATGCTATTTCAGATCTGTAGTAGATAAAGCTTCCTGATCTTTATGAGCTTTAATCTTCTCATCTGTAAAATAGATAATAATGCCTACTTCAAAAAACTTGTGAGGAGTGAGTCATGTATGTTCAGCCCCTAGCAGTGTCTGGCATACAGTAAGTGCTCAACAATCAGGAAGTATTAAGTTCAGGCTGTGAGATTGTATGCTTGTTTTGCTTTCCCCGCTGATGCCTTTGCTTGCTAGTCTTTTTGATCCCGAAAGAATTGCTTCCCACTACCATAATAACTTAGATGTAATGAAATAAGTGCTAACTATATGCGGAGATGATCATGGGGAGGCCAAGAGGCCCATTTGGGACTCAAACGTAGCGTGGACTCATTCGGAAGTAATTCCATGGAGGCTTCCCAAATACACATTGACAGGATTGAAATAAAGTGTTTGTCTTATAACTTTAAACTTGTGTCTCATTATCACACACACACACACACACACACACACACACACACTTACTTGTATCTAAATACCAATGCACTATGAATTAATATTTCCTACATCGTACCTGGAACTTGAGTGTGCCATTTGTAGGAAATTTTTGTTTTTGATTTAAATTACTTCATTCCAGTCAACTCTGTAAGCCTGTTAGATACCCCACACCTAGTTCCTAACAATGGTGACTGTATTGTAGTAAAGTGTATGGACTCTCCATCTCGACTGCCTAGGTTTGAATCCACTACTTATAAGAGCTGGAGACCTAAGCAAGTCACTAAATCTCTCTGTGTATTAGTTACTTTATTTATAAAATGAGAATGACAGTACCTACTTCAGAGTTTTGTGAGCATTAGTTAATACATGAAAAATGTTGTATGTGTTTACCATTAGCATTGTGTCGTAACCAGAACAATTGCATTTTTTTTTATCATAAAAAAGGTGTTGGGGGAGGGACCTAGGCCTTTCTCGACTTCCAGGTCTCCATTATTAAGGCCACTTAGCAGCCTTACGTAGAATTCCATTTTGAGGAGCCAGGAAACCAGAGAATCTTCTTAACAGTTCTAGTGCCATTTGCATCGAGCCTGGTAGGGCTGCCGGGGAGTACTTGGGGTGGGGGCGGGGTGGAGCTTTTCCTCAGGCTGTCGTTGATTTGCATGAGCTGCAGCTAATTGGGCGTGGTGGCGGGGACCCAGGCAGCAACCTTGGGACCCACTCTCCCCTCGTCGCTCCGCAGCGCCACCTGCCTGCATTCTCCTCCACCAGCCGGCCCAGCGGCGCCGCCTCCCGCTCCCGCCCTAAGTCACGAAGGTTCCCAGCGGCTCGCTGCGTGCGGGACGTGACAAACGTTAGCCGCACGTCCCACCAGTAAACTCACAGACGGACAGCGCCTCGGAGCAATGGCAGCGCGCCGGAGCCTTTGGGCTGCGTCCAATAGCGGCTGCTGTGCGCGGTGCTCTGGGTGTGGCGGCCGGGAAGGGGCAGGGCTGGGGGCGAGGCTGGGGGCGGGGCGGCGGGTTCCGGTGGCTATAGTCGTTCCGCACGCGTTCCTCTTCTGTCTCTGCCGCTGACTGATCCCCTGCTGCTCGCAGCTGCTGTATTGCTAGGATGTCGCTTTCTAACAAACTGACTCTGGACAAGCTGGACGTGAAGGGGAAGCGGGTCGTTATGAGGTAATTCTGCCTATTTTCCCGCGCACCCCTGGGGCTCTGCCTCAGCTTCTCCGGCCCGGGCCGCCTTGCTTCCCTGCCTGTCCAAAGTTGCTTTTAGTGCTCGGCTCGTCCCTGTGGATCCTAGTCGTGCTGGGCTAGGCTGCCTACCATTGTGACCGAGGCTTTGCCCAGGTTTAACGATTTCTAACCATATTTTCCCCAGCACAGGAAGACAGCCGTAGTTGCCCTTTCGGGATGGCTCCACCGAGGAAAGGCTCAGGTTGCTGGGACACATTTTGCCAGCTTTCTCTTTTCTGCCATGCAGTTCCGTCGCCTCTAGCTCTTAGTTGGCGTGGCGGGACCTAAGGCTTAGCCTGCAAATCCCTAGGCCCCAAGGTAGGGACCTTGAAAGGTCATTTGGTTAGTTTCCCTGCCCTGCCCCCAACCCCCGCCCTAGACCATCACAGGCAAAGGATAAACCGCCCACATTTTAAAGGCCCCTGCAGAAAAGGAAATCTTTTTCAGTGATTTAAATGTTCAGGAGAAGAACTCCCCCTACCCAAAGCATTGGGGGTAGGAGAGTGAAATGGGGCGGGGTGTACTGAAGGCTGCCCTGCAGAGCTTACGTAACAGGCCTCTACTGCCCTACCAAGTCGTTGGACCCCAGGCGTGGCGGAGTGGGGGAGGGTTGCATCAGGGTTGTGACACATTCTGGGTAGAGCAGGGTGTGGCTACTCTTGGTGTTCTCTAAACTCACCCCCAAGGGTGGCTAGAGAAACAGGATGTTAGAAGCGGGAAGGATTTCCCATGCGCTTTGTGGTCTCTTACTCTGCCCATGTGGATCCCCAGTCACTTAACCAACATGGCTTCTCCCTTATCTGCCCAAATTACCAGTATGGTGTATAGAACTTTTACATTTATTCTTTTTGTAACGTGGTACATTTGTGCATGCCAGGAGCAAAGTGCAGAAGGACAGGTATTTAACTGCTGCACTTGATTGTTATATACCTTGAGAGTATCCAAGGGTGGTGCTTTCCGTAAGGGCTTGCTTTGATAGTCTTGTGTAGTCTTGTCCTTTTTGGGAAGTGAGTGATTGATGGGCAGGCATGTGAATGGTGTGATTCAGCCCCTTTCCCAATTTGGGCTGGTTCAAGTGAGGGCATCTTTTGGATTTTAACAGTCACATAAGGCGGTAAGGAATCTCCCTTTACCCTAGGCTTAAGCATATGAAGGCACTATGATTTAGAGAATAGTATGAGTACCCTAAAAATTCATGTAGTTCCCCTTTCCCTCTTAATTTCAGTCTAGCCACTATTAATTTGCAAGTGACCTGTGCCTTGCTATGGGAATAGTCAGAAGAGCTCAATAACATCTGGCCATGAGAAATATCTGGTGTCTCATTTTTCCTAAATTATTTAGGCCTTTCCATTCTAGACAAAGTAGGAATTACAGCCATCCCAGTATTAGACAAGGGCCCTCTCTACCCATCAGATGATGTTAAGGAAAGGGCATAGACCCTATGAAAAACAGGTCAGGTGGACATTGGCATGCAGCCAGATCTTGGGTTTTGATTATTTCCTCCCATCTGCTCTATGCTCAATGCTGACCTTTCCAGATGCATGCACCATCTGAAAGTCAGTGGATGGGGCATCAACACTGGTCATCTTCCTACAATTGCAGTTTGAGGCTTTATCTCCTCTCTCCTGGGTAACTGGCTTGAGGAATTAACTGGGCAGGTTGGGAGTGAGACTAGAGGAGGTACTTACCTTTTCTCTCTCTGGACCTAATGAAATATCTTTCTGCCCAAGAGCGCAAAGTTTCATTCAACACAGATTAACCCTGAGCCTTGAAATGGTTGGCTAGTCCTGTTTTGCTGATGGAAAATGACCTGTCCAAGGTCACTAAACTACCAAGTTGGTGGCAGAGCCAGGTCTAGAAGTCCATCTCCTTGGCTACTACCCACCAGATCTTCTGAATACTTGGACACAGTGAACAAAGACAGGTTAAAATAGACCTTTTGTCTGCTGAAGGTTGCAATTAATAATTTCCCAACCCTGTAGTCGGGATAAATTCTATTTATTTGGCTTGAGAACAGGAAGTTACTTTATTCCCTGATTATTAACATATCTTTTGAACAGAGAGTCACATGGTAGCACTACTTTTTGGAAAGCCTAGGCAGCCATTTTTGTCAGCTCAAATTTCTTTTTGTCTCAATGCTGTTATGTGGTGATTGCTGGCAGTGTTTCCAAGTTAGGGCCTCCTGAGTAGTGGCTGCTTCACTTGTCTCCTTTTTTTGTCCTGCAGAAGAGAGCTTTGATGTTTGTTGAGTCTTCTGGCCCCTGCTTTAATTGCCATGGGAAATCGATTTGTTGAGGGGACTTTTGATAGCCAGAAACCTCTGACTGAATAATTACCATGTTCCACATCCGTTTTTTGGGACACCAGTTAACTTACCTTTGAATAAACTTTCTGCTTATTTTTGCAATGTCATTTCCTTTCTTCTTCTCATTGGTTGCCAGTCATACTGCTTTGCTTTTTCTCTAACCTGTTGTTACTTGTTAAGCCACAGCCTGATGTAGTGGAAAAAGAAATGGAGAGGAAAAACAGCAGATTTAAAAGAAGGCTCTAACACAGCCGTAATACCCCAATTTTCCAGTCAAGGGCGGTAAAGCAAGGGTGGACCTGGTTCCTTTGAGAGCTTTTAATGGAACTGGACCTGGACTCCTGAGATTTTAGGTGATAGAGACTTGATATTCCAACTGAGCAATATTTTTAACACTTTATTTTGAAATAATTATGGATTCATAGGAGGTTGCAAAGATAGTAGAGAGGCCTTTGTTCACCCAATTTACCCATTGTATACATCTTAATAATTATAATACAATATCAAAAGTAGGAAGTCGACTTTAGAATAAAGCATATAGTTCTATGCTATTTTATCACGTGTAGATTTGTGTAACTCCCACCACAATCAAGATATAAAAAAATTGTTTGATCACCACCAAGATCTTCATTATGCTACCCCTTTAGTTATAGCTCCTCTTCCTCCCTTCTTAACCTCAGGTAATTACTCATCTGTCTTGTTTCTAAAATTTTGTCATTTCAAAACTGTTATATAAGTGGAATCACACAGTCTATTACATTTTGGGATTGGCTTTTTTTCACTCAGCATATTGCTGAATAGTATTCTGTGGTATAGACATTACACCATTTGTTTAGCCATTCACTTACTGAAGGACATCTTGGTTATTTCCAGTTTTGGGCTATTACAAATAAAGCTGCTGTGAACATTGAACATTCATGGACAAGTCTTGGTATGAACATATGCTGTCATTTCTCTTGGGGTAAACACTGAGGAGTAGAATTGTTAGGTCATATGCTTAACCTTTTGAGGAATTCCCAGACTGATTTTCCAAAGCAGCCACACAATTTTACATTCCCACCAGCAGTGTATGAGTGCTCAGTCTCTGCATCCTCGTCAGCATTTGGTGTTGTCATTATTTTTTATTTTAGCCATTCCGATAGGTGTGTAGTGATGTCTGACTTCATGCCTGAAGTTAAGCTTGGGAGTGTGTCAAGGAAGTGGAAAAGGGGTACAGATTTTACATAGAATGGAACAAGTGGAATGTATAGGCAAGAGCAGTTTCTGTGGAGTCCATATAGAGGAGGAGCTAAAAGCAGAGTTGTTGCTGAGAGAGTCTAGGAGATGATAAGGAGAGGTAATCCACAGGCAATGAGAAGAGAATTCAAGTCCATTTCTCATCAGTAAGCTGTGCCATGGCTGCTTGGATAGATGAGACAGATTCTTGAGTGTTTCTGCCCCCCAAATTTCCTCCTTGTAAGGGCTTGGTGGTAGGGAGAAACACTGTGAGGGGTGCCTTGTGCTCAACCTCATGCCCTTAGCCCTTTTGACTTTGGGCCTTCTGGGAGGCTGTAGGGAGAGAAAAATGACCAGTGGTAATGGGATACTTTAACCTCTTTGGAATGCACTTAAGGGCTGGCAAGGGCCTTGTTCAGGATATTTAAAGAAGATGCTTAGAATCAAGTAGCCTGAAACTAAGGAGAGTGTATTTCTTTCTTCAGAGGCATGTGTACTGCCTTTAGCTTTGAAGACTTTAATTAAAATGCTTGAATATAGAATTATTCCCTCAACCCACCTTTGGAAAGGCTGTTCTTCAGTGAGGTAGATTGGAGTACAGGCATACCTCGTTTTATTGCGCTTCATTTTATTGCAAGTAACAGATAATGTGTTTTTGTTACAAATTGAAGGTTTGTGCAATCCTGCATTGAGCAAGTCTACATGTGCCATGTTTCAACAGCGTTTGCTCACTTTGTTTCTGTGTCACATTTTGGTAATTCTTGCAATATTTCAAATTCTTTCACTGTTATTGTATTTGTTATGGAGATCTGTGATCAGTGATCTTCATTTGATGTTACTGTTGTAATTGTTTTGAGGTGCCGCGAACTGTGCCCATTTAAGACAGTGAACTCAGTTAAGTGTTATGTGTGTTCTGACTTGCTCTACTGACTGGCTGTCCCCCCATATCTCTCCCTCTCCTTTGGCCTCCCTATTTCTTGAGACACAGCAATATTGAAATTAGGCCAATTAATAACCCTACAAAGGGCCTCTAAGTGTTCTAGTGAAAAGAAGAGTTGCACATCTCTCACCTGAAATCAAAAGGTAGAAATGATTAAGCCTAGTGAGGGAGGCATGTTGAAAGCTGAGATAGGCTGAAAGCTGTTATCCAAGTTGTAAATGCAAAGAAAAAGTTCTTGAAGGAAATTAGAAGTGCCGTTCCAGTGAATACATGAATGATAAGAAAGTGAAACAGCTTTACTGCTGATACGGAGAAAGTTGTAGTGGTCTGAATAGAAGATCAGACCCGTCACAACACTTTTTTTAAGCCAAAGCTTAGTCTAGACCAAGGCTCTAACTCTCTTCAATTCTTTGAAGTCTGAGAGAGGTGAGGAAGCTGCATAAGAACAATTTGGAACTAGCAGAGGTTTGATTCATGAAGTTTAAGGAAAGAAGCTATCTCCGTAACATAAAGTGCAAGGTGAAGCAGCAAGTGCTGATGTAGAAGCTGCAGCGTTATCCAGATGTAGCTAAGATGATTAACGAAGGTGGCTACATACACTCAGTAGATTTTCAATGTAGATGAAACAGCCTTATATTGGAAGAAGATGCCATCTAGTACTTTCATAGCTGGAGAGGAGAGAGCAATGCCAGGCTTCAAAGCCTCAAGGGACAGACTGACTCTCTTGTTAGGGGCTTATACAGCTGATGACTTTAAGTTGAAGCAGTGCTCGTTTACCATTTGGAAAATCCTGATGTCCTTAAGACAATCTGTTCCACCTGTGCTCTATGACGGGAACAAAGTCTGAATGGTGGCATATCTGTTTACAGTGTGGTTGACTGAATATTTTAAGTCCACCGTTGTTGCTTAGAAAGGGTTCCTTTCAAAATATTACTGCTCATTGACAATGTACCTGGTCATCCAAGATCACTGATGGAGATGAGATTAATGTTGTTTTCATGCCTGTTAACACTCATTCCGCAGCCCATGGATCAAGGAGTACTTTTGACTTTCAAGCCTTATTATTTAGGAAATACATTTTGTAAGGCTCTGCCATAGATAGTGATTCCTTTGGTAGATCTGGGCAAAATCATTTGAAAACCTGGAAAGGATTTACCATTCTAGATTCTGTTAAGAACAATCATGATTTATAGGAAGAGGTCAAAACATCAGTATTAACAGAAGCTTGGAAGATGTTGATTCCACCTCTCATGGATGACTTTGAGGAGTCCAGGACTTCAGTGGAGGAAATAACTACAGATAGAAACTGTGTTAGAAATAGCAAGAGAACTCTAATTAGAAGTGGAGCCTTATGATGTGACTGAATTCCTTCAATCTCATGATAAAACTTTAATGAATGAGGAGTTGCTTAAGGATGAGCAGAGAAAAGGGTTTCTTGAAGTGGAATCTTCTCCTGATGAAGGTGCTATGAAAATTGTTGAAATGACAACAAAGGATTTAGAATATTACATAAACTTAGTTGATAAAGCAGGGCAGGGTTTGAGAGGATTTGACTCCAATTTTGGAAGAAATTCTACTGCAGGTAAAATGCTATTAAACAGCATTTCATGCCACAGAGAAATTGATTATGAAAGGAAGAGTCAATCAATCAATGTGGCAGATTTCATTGTCTTATTTTAAGAAATTGCCACAGCCACCTCAGCCTTTAGCAGCCATCACCCTGACCAGTCAGTGGCCATCAACATCGAGGCAAAACCCTCCACCAGCAAAAAGTTTATGACTCGCTGAAGGCTCAGATGATGGTTAGCACTTTTTAAGCAATAAAGTATTTTTAAATTAAAGTTCGTACATTGTTTTTTTTAACACATATGCTGTTGTATACTTAATAGACTGCAATATATAGTATAAACATTTTTATGTGCAGCGAGAAACCAGAAAGAATTGCGAGACTCTTTTTATTGCAGTATTTGCTTTTTTGCAGTGGTCTGGAACTGGACTTAGAATATTGGTGGTCTTCTAGGACCTTGTAATTGTCTGCTAGGCCTCAGCCTTTGAGAGGAAGGGCTAGGAATGGAGCTTTATGATCAAGCACAGCAGCAATCTTCTTGATTAGGTCATACTTTCTGTGTAGTTCCTTAGTGTGTTTTTAGTGTAAACAGTAGTATAAACGGAGCTGCTATGCCAGAGGAACTGCCTGGCATGTTTTATGCTTCAAGTCTTTGGAATGTTAGAACAGGGCAAAATAACCTTTGTGGGCCAACCACAACGTTTTGTCCCAAAAAACTGTTTGCAAAGATAGCAAGAAAACAGTTATGACTATGGACTGATGACTACTGGAAAGAAAATTAACGTTGTTTAGAATTAACATCATTGTTATGTTATCTGTACCAATAGAAATGCTTTCCTTATATTGATGTAATTGTTCCCCCTCCCTTTCTTAAGTATCCATTGCCTTTTTCTCCTACTTGGAACACTGGGCTTCTGCCTGAATCAGCAAGCTCCGAATGGCTATTCTTATTTACTCTAAATGCTTGTTACTTCTCACTTTGAAAGGTCTCTTATTTTTAGATTAATATTAGTAATAATTGATTTGCCTTTTACATCACAGAATTATGTTTTTGGAGCAGTATTAACATATGTAATAATAGTTACCACTTTTATGGTATTTACTCTGTACCAGGTACTCTTCTAAGCATTTTACAGATCGCTAACATTTAATTCTTACAGTAACATTCTACAGCTACAGAAAGAAACCACTTAAAAACAAGTCACGGGGATATGGTGTACAACTTAGGGAATAGAGTCAATAATATTGTGATAGCATTGTATGGTGTCAGATGGTTGCTCAACTTACCATGGTGATCATTTCTTTAGGTATATAAATGTTAAATAACTGCTATACACCTGAAACTAATACAATATTGTATGTTAGCTTCTTTTAATAAAAATCTTTAATTAAAAGGCTCCTGGCAGGCAAAACTTAGACCTTACAAATAACTACCACACACGTTTATTTTTAGTCAGATTGAAGTAGGCTGATGTTCTAAGGAGTTCAGAAGAAGGGGGAAGGAATTACTGATTCTTAAAAATGGTAAAGTAGTAATCTGGGTAAGAAAGGAGACTACAGAGTAAATTATTGCTTGTGTCATCCTGATCACTTCCTTCTAATTGCCTGTTTGTCTAGTGGGCAGAGTCATGTGTTCCACTCCTCTCAGGCTTTTTGAAAGAGACTTAGTTATCTCTCTTTTGCTAGAAAGATCCTATGTAAACTTGCTTTTGGACACTAGGTTTCTTTCTGGTCTCAAGGCCCCCAGCTGTTTCCAGAAAGTATATTATGTGTTTTATTTTTCTAGTTATTTTTTCTTTTGAGTGATGTTAGTTTCACTGGGACCCAGAAATAATATCAAAAGAATCAGAATAAAAATGTGTTCCTTATTACCCCTCACACCTCCAGCTACTGCTTTTATCAGATAATATCATGCCAGGCCCACGTAGAAATCTTTTTAGATGGAACAGGTTTTAGCTTCCTAGTTCTTCAGGGCTAGTTCCTGTGATTTAAGTTAGGTTTTATTTTTTATTTTTAAAAATTTCGCTTTTAAAGTATGAGATACATACCCAAAAGGCACATATCATAAGCTCAAAGAATTATCAAAAAATGAACACATTTGTGCAATCACCCAGGTCAAGAAATAGAACATTACCAGAAACCCAGAAGCTCTCTCTGGTGTCCTATCCCAGTCAGTACTTATTCCCTCCTCCCCATGGCTAACCACTCTCTTGATTTCTAATACTGCGGATTGTTTTTAGGGTGAGTTTTGAACTTCCAACTTCAACTTATTTATAACTGGTTCATTCAAAGTACCTCTTCTAATCTTTGAAGGAACAATATATTGATCATGGTGCTGTACCTGAACCTGAAACTTTGTTTTTTTTTTTTTAGAGTGGACTTCAATGTTCCTATGAAGAACAATCAGATAACAAATAACCAGAGGTAAGTTCCCTGCTAAGCCTTGAGCTAGGTTTAAGATGTGGGTGGGTATGGGTATATAGGATAGAATGTTTTTTTTTCTCTTATTGTAGAACTACAGTAACTTAAGCCATATGATCTTGGCTTTCCATCAACCCACCACTTGGTCTGCTTTCTTATGATAATGTAGAAATTGAAAAAATTAAGGTAATTTTTTTCTGTCCCTGTTTTTTGAAAATTTGAAGAATTTGGGGTTATGCATTTTTAAGAATGTCAAAGATTAAGGTAACTTGGCTTCCCTTGCAAAATGAACTCTGCAAGAGAAGGATTTTTTAATATCTATAATTATTAAGCCTACGTGTAGTGTTACAAGCTCCTATTCCAGATGGCCAAGATAAAATACGTTTTTGATTTAAGGGAAAAGACTTCAGAAGTAATATTTTCAGTTTGCTTAGGCTGCTTCAAATGCGTTGGCTCCTAGATTTAGAAGCAGAAATTTTAAGTGATAGTACTGCTC
This sequence comes from Pteropus vampyrus, assembly GCF_000151845.1. Taxonomy (NCBI): domain Eukaryota; kingdom Metazoa; phylum Chordata; class Mammalia; order Chiroptera; family Pteropodidae; genus Pteropus; species Pteropus vampyrus. Next base: position 265,816 of record NW_011889416.1, on the reverse strand, counting down.
TTGATTTTGACTAGATTGTAAAAGAAGATATTTATTTTAAATTTTAAATGAAGGGTTTGAGCTGGGAAGGTGCTTTGTAGTGATCTAGACCAGTGCTGTCTAGTGTCAATATAATATGAGCCACATATAATTTAAAATTTTCTAGTTACCATATTAAAAAAATAAAAAGAAATGGGTGAACTTAGTTTTCATATATTTAATCCATTAAATCCAAACAAATCATTTCAATATGTAATCAATAAAATAATGGGACATTTTTGAGATCCAGCATATATTTTACACTTAGAGCTCAATCTGGGCGAGTCACATTTCTAGTATTCACCAGGCACATGTGGCTGATGGCTACCGTATTGTAGAGTGCAGGTCTAGACCCAGAACATTTTCAGATATTGGCCCCGGAATGGAGCCTGGCAATCTGCCAAGCACATCCCCAGTGCACCATAATGGAAGGTCTTTGTACAAGGCAGCTCTGACCCTTCTGATTTTCATTATTTTCTGCAGCATACAGAAAAGATTGGAAATATGCCTATCAAGGTATTTAATGAATAAACAGCAGAGAGACATGTCTGAGTAGATCTTTTCATTTTCATAAATCCTTCGAGTTGATGAACAAAATAAATCTTTAGACATAATAGAACTTGCCGATAAGGGATAGCCTGAAGATTAATTTGCCTTCCTTGGGCAAACTTTGTACCTGGTTAAAGATTTCCTCTTTGCTTGGTATAAATGAGTTGTTATATCTGCCAAATAGCATAAGCTATTTGGAACATAACCAGGTTTTTTATTACTTGGTATTCTGCTGAAATGTCATCTTATCAGAGAGACTTTCCCTGGCTACCCTATCTAAAATCCCCTCCACCACTATTCCCCAATCATTCTTGTCCCCCTACCTTGCTTTATTTTCTCCATAGCTCTTAGTACCATCTGAGATAGATATATATTTTGTTTATTTGTTTATTGTTATTTCTCCTGTCATTAGAATTTCACTTCCACGAAAGTAGAAACTTTTATTTACGATTGTATTCTGGGAATCTGGAACAGTACCTGGTACAAAAGAAGCATTCAATAAATATTTGTTGAATAAATAAATGATTTTCTTATCAATTTTAATTTCTTAAAGACTGACAAAAAATGGGAAGTTAGTAGCAGGTTCGTAACAGCAATTTGAAATATGTAAAGGAAGTTTAATTATTTTTTTGGTTAAACTATAATGTAATAAAGACGATGCATTATGCAAACCACATTCTGTATAATGAATATATTTTTTCCTACTTAGGATCTGTAATGGGTGCAGAAAAGTTATTACAGTTCTCTCTAAATTTCCTTTAATGTTTTCGGGATTTAGGAATTTTATATTCCACAGTCACATGAGAGGGTTTTTTTTTTTTTTTTTTTTTTTTTTTGGCGTCCCCAAGACCATCCATATGTTTGGTGATTTGCTAGAAGGACTCATAGGACTCATTATATAGTTCTCACTGCTAAAGTTTATTACAGCGAAAGGATGTATGACAGGATCAGCAAGGGGGAAAAGACACAGGCAGAATCTGGAGAAATCCATGCATGGGTTTCTGATGCTCTATGTTTCCTGTGAGGGAACACACTGAATGTGCTCGTTTCTCCAGCAATGAAAAAATGCAATAATTGTGTGCAATGTTTCTGCCTAGAAAAACCCATTAGAACCTTGGCCCCTAAGATTCTTATTGGGAACTGGTCACGTAGGTACCCTCTACCTAGCAACTACCAAAATTGCAGACTCCCAGAAGGAAGTAGGTGTTCAGCATAAATCACCTTGTTTGTACAGACAGTCTAGGAACAGTGAATGGCTCTTGTCAGTTAAAGAACTGAAAGACCACTTTGAAAGCCAAATTCTAGACACCAGCCAAGGATCAACCTTGCAAGCAGGTTCTTCTAAAGATAGCTTTTCTGCACAGGGGGCAAAACAGGAGAATGTACAATCCTAGGGAGAGTTGGTATCGTAATTTACTTCTTCCCCTGAACATGAACCTAAGGACCATCATTGAGCCGAAAGTAGATTTGAAAGAATTTAAAGAAAAGGAGCTTTATGTTTTATGAGGCCGCGAATAGAATATTTTCCACTAATTCCTAGGAGTAACCTTGCTCTAATTGTTGTCTCTTTTTGGTTGCAGGATTAAGGCTGCCATCCCAAGTATCAAATTCTGCTTGGACAATGGAGCCAAGTCAGTTGTTCTTATGAGCCACTTGGGCCGCCCTGATGGTGTTCCCATGCCTGACAAGTACTCCTTGGAGCCAGTTGCTGCAGAACTCAAATCTCTGCTGGGCAAGTAAGTGCCAGGCTCTGGTGCTGGTGGAATCTGTGATAGGAGATGTTTTCAGGCATTTTGGTTCTTAACTTTCAGACTGCCCAAGAGTCTCCATCTTGTCCTCTCCCCAGGGATGTTTTGTTCTTGAAGGACTGTGTAGGCCCCGAAGTGGAGAAAGCTTGTGCTGACCCAGCTGCTGGGTCTGTCATCCTGCTGGAGAACCTTCGCTTTCATGTGGAGGAAGAAGGGAAGGGAAAAGATTCTTCTGGGAACAAGGTAGGACCTGTGATTTTTGACATTAGTGGGAGTGAGGATGGTTGAGTCTATAAGCCTTTGATTGAAGAATACAGGAAGCTCATGTTTATTTTTCCTTACACATCTTTTTATTGAAGTATAACATGCATATAAAAATGCACAAATACATTGCTTGATGAATGATCACAAAGTAAACACACCTGTGTAACCATAATCTAGGTCAAGGAATAGAATATTGCCAGCATCTCAAAAGCCTTCTTCATGTTCAAGTGGTTTTGAAATATCTTTGAAAAAAATACGTGAACACCATTTGAATGTAAGAGTATTCAGTGAACATGCTACTTCTAATTGTCCCTTTGTTACACACTTGGCCTGTGATACATGAGAATTTTTTTTCTGACAGTATGTGATAACCTATTGAAGAATAGGCTGATTCCCAAGTGCTGAGATCAGACATTCACATGTGGTTGTGGAGGTGAATGTCCATGCTACACCAGGTGTTCCTCCAGCAGGGTCAGTTTTAGATTTTGTGTCAAGGCTGGAACACTTTATAAGCAATAGGCCCTAGTGTATTATGGAAGGACAATCTGTTTTCTTATTTAGAAGGGGGAATTAAAGGCTCAAGCGTGGTATTTTTAAAACAGTCAATTAAATTTGGTATAATATGGGTTTTCTTATGTGATCAGTAAAAGTACTTTGCTAAGTCAAGCGGAAAGGGACTATTTGGGACAATTGATTATAGTTGGGTAAATAATGGTCACGATGATATTGCCTTGGATTTAAGGCATTTTTCTTAAAAGTGTAAAGCATTTTTCGAATTTCTCTTTAAGATAAGGAAGTACAAGTATCATCATTTCATGAAGAAAATAAGTCTCAGAAAAGCTGTCTGACTAAAGTTAGAGGGCAGTGGTTCTGTTACTGGCCTTTACATATAGCTTAGTCCATTAGATAAGAACTTTTTTTTTTTTTTTTTGGTAAAAAGCCAGACAATAAACATTTTAGGCTTTGCAGGCCACACAGTCAGTCACAACCATATATGGTCTGCCATTGTCATGCAAAAGCAGCCATAGGGGGAAAAAAAACAAAATTAAAAATCCAAAGAGAAACTTTCAAAAACCAACCATAGATAAGCTACAAAACAGATTATTATGACCTGACAACCAGAATTCAAATATTAAGCGATAAAGCTGGGTCTTTGAGGATGATTTGGAATTTGCCTTGTTGGTAGAAGCGAAGTGTAAGGCGCCCTTTGAGAACTTTCCATTTTTAAGGTCTGTAGTGTCTTGGGGAACAAGATGCTCGGTGGCTAGTGTCTCAATCTCCTGTTGTACTTCTGACATTTCTTAAGATTGTTGGAGTGCCTCCTTTCAAACAGTTTCTTTTCATAGCACTGTAGGCCCTAGTCTTGCCTTATTTTGCCTTTGGCATGGTCTTGCTATAGTAGTAGGAGTCTCATGCTGACCTAAAATTTGGTGCCCTTTTAGACTGAAACTCAAGCACAGACTCTAGGGCTTAGAAATGGCAGGAGGCAACCGGCAAATTGAGGCAAAACGTTTTATTCAGGAAGTGATGAACCAACTATGCTAGTCTATGACAGTTTTAGTTAACTTTACATTTAGTCTGCAATGACTTTCATTTCAGTGCTTGAAATTTTAGGAGCCAATTATGAGTTTAAAATGGATTAAAAAAGAACATAAAATGTTTCCTTTATTCAGTGTGCCTGCATTGGTTTTTAGGAGCATTCTTTTCCTTCTAGTTATTAGCAGACCAAAAATGAGAAATGGGATTTTATTATTTCTATAGCACCTTTTTTTTCATGAATAGCTTTCAATTTGCCATTTTTCCTCAAATAGTTATTTTTTAAAATATTTTTTATTTTTCAATTATAGTTGGCATACAATATTATATTAGTTTCAGATGTACAACATAATGAACAGACATTTATATAACTTATGAAGTGATCACCCTGATATATCTAGTGCCCATCTGACACCATACATAGTTATTACAATATTATTGACTATAGTCCCTATGCTGTACTTTACATCTCCATGACTATTTTATAACTACCATTTTGTACTTCTTAATCCCTTCCCCCTTTCACTCACCCCCTAACTTCCCTCCCATGTGGCAATTCTCAAAATGTTCTCTGTATCTGTTTGTTCCTGTCTGCTTATTTTGTTCCTTAGATTCCACATGTAAATGAAATGATATGTCATTTGTCTTTCTCTGTCTGACTTATTCTACTCAGCACAATACTTTCTAGGTCCATCCATGTTGTTGCAGATGGCAAGATTTCATTCTTTTTTTATGGCTGGGTAATCTTCCATTATATATGTTTACCCCGTCTTCTTTATTCATTCATCCACTGATGGACACCCAGCTTACCTCCATATCTTGGCTATTATAAATAATGCAGTGAACATATGGATGCACATGTTCCTTCAAAGCAGTATTTTGGGTCTCTTTGGATAAATACCTGGAAGTGGGGTTACTGGGTCCTTCTTTGTCTTTTGTTATAGCCTTTGTTTTAAAGTCTATTTTGTCTGCTATAAGTATTGCTACCCCAGATTCTTTTTTTCATTCTCATTTTCATGAAACATCTTTTTTCTTTTTTCATCCCTTTCAGTCTGTGTGTGTCGTTGATCTGAAGTGAGTCTCTTGTAGGCACCATATATGGAAGGGTCTTGTTTTCTCATCTATTCAGCCACCCTATCTTTTGATTGGAATATTTAATTTTTTTTCTTTTGAAGTACTTGTTAATAGCTATGTAGTTATTGACATTTTATTATTCATATTTTTGATACATATTTTTTTCTTCTTAAAGAAGTCCTTCCAACATTTCATATGATAGTGGTTTGGTGTTGATAAATTCCCTTAGCCTTTTTTTTTTCTTTTTTCTTTTTTTTTTTTTTTTTTGTCCAGGAAGCTCTTAATCTGTCCTGCAATTTTAAATGATAGCTTTGCTGGATAGAGTAACCTGGTTGTAGGTCCTTCCTTTTCGTCACTTTGAATATTTCGTGTCATTTCCTGCTGGCCTGCCAAGTTCTGTTGAGAAATTAGCTGACAGTCTATGGGAGCTCCCTTGTATGTAACTAACTGCCTTTCTCTAGCTGCTTTTAAGATTCCCTCTTTGTCTTTAATGTTTGGCATTTTAATTATGATGCATCATGGTGTGAGCTTGTTCACGTTCACCTTGTTTGGGACTCTCTGCGCTTCCTGGGGTTGTATGTCTACTTCCTTTGCCAGGTTAGGGAAGTTTTCTGTCATTATTTCTTTAAATAGGTTTTCAATCTCTTGTTCTTTTGGTACCCCTATTATGTGAATGTTGTTATGCTTGATGTTGTCCCAGAGGCCCCTTGGACTATCCTTACTTTTTGAGGGGAGAGGGATTCTTTTTTCTTGATGCTGTTCTGACTGGGTGTTTTCTGCTACCTTGTTTTCTAAATCACTGATTTGATCCTCTGCGTCATCTAAACTGTTGATTCTCTCTAATGTATTATTCATTTCAGTTATTATATTCTTCATTTCTGACATTCTTTTTTATGTTTTCTATCTCCATTTCTATGTTTTATATCTTTGTTAAAGTTCTCACTGAGTTCACATACTCTTACTCTTGAGCATCCTTATAACCAGTGTTTGAGTAAACAGTTCATTGAGCATCCTTATAACCAGTGTTTTGAACTCTGCATCTGGTAGATTGCTTGTCTCCATTTTGTTTAGTTATTTCTCTGGAGCTTTGTTCTATTCTTTCATTTGGGACATGTTTCTTTGTCTCCCCAATTTGGCTGTCTCCCTGTGTTTCTATGTATTAGGTAGGGCTCCTAAGTCTCCTGGTCTTAATAGAGTGGCTTTATGTAGTATGTATCCTTTGGGGCCCAGTGGTGCAGTCTTCCCTGGTCACCTGAGCCAAGTAGGTACTCAAAGTGTGTCCCTTGTATGGTTGTATGTGCCCTCCTGTTGTAGTTGAGCCTTGTTTGCTGTTTGCACCTCGGTGGGACCTTTGAGTTAATTGGTTGTGAGGCCTGGCTGGGTAGGGGCCGACCTGATGGAGTATGATTAACTTTAGCAGAACTCTGGTGCCTGCCCAGTCTGCCTTTTGGTTGTGTCTTCCTCAGATGCAGCCCTGGATGGTGCTCAGGCTCCTGCTGTAATAGAAGCAGGCCACTGGGCATGCTGGCCCAAGGGCCTCCTGGGAGGGACCCAGCTGCAGGCCAAGGTCAGCTGCAGCTTATGCTCCTCCTGGGCCACCTGGCAAGAGTCACCAAGTAATATGCAGATGGATGCCACCCATGCTATGCTTAGTGGTGCCTTGAGAGGCCAAGCCAAGAACTGTGGCTAGGTGCTGCTAATTCTGGGCTCAAGACTGCTCAGCAAGAGGTATGGGGCACATCAAGGTCAGATGCTGCTTCTTTGGGTTTTGTGAACCTTTGTGAGATTTAAGAAAAGTCTACAGCATGAACCAAGACAGGCCATTTGTATGGAAAAAAACCCACTGGAGGCAGCTTGAGTAGGTCCGCAAATTGGAAGTGACTGGATCTCAGGGAATTACCTAGGTGGGACAACCTATGTCAGCCAGGTTGATAGAGACGCACAGGTATGGCGGCTACCTGAATCTGTAACCTGGGTGCAGGGAGGGCTCAACAAAGGAACAATGGCCCAAATCTGTGATGCCTTTTGAGCTGCTGTCCCAGGCTGGAGCTCAGAGCAAGTGAGTCAGTCACCAAGTAAGTCTGCTACGGGCCCTTTAAAAAGAACGTTTGACTCTTCCAGCCCTCTGTCTCACTCAGCCACAATCGCCTCTGGTTTTCACAGCCAGAAGTTGTGGAGACTTCCATTCCTGGCACTGGAGCCCTGGGCTGGGGAGCCTGGTATGGAGCCGAGACCCCTCGCCCTGCCGAGGGGATTTCTGCAGCCAAGATACTTCTCCCAATTCTCAACTGTCTCACGCAGTTGTGGGACTGGCCCGTTTCGTGTCTCTGCCTCTCCTACCAGTTTCAAAGTGGCTTCTCATGCATGTTCCCCGTCGTAGGACTTCTGTTCAGCCAGACCTAAGGCGACTCTCAATGATGGATGTTCTGTAGTTGTAATTTTGATGTGGTTGTGAGAGGAGGCAAACACAGCGTCTACCATCTATGCCATCTTGACTGGAAGTCCCTATAAACAGTTTACAAATAGAGGGGTTATTATTCCTTTTTAATATATGGGATAGAGAGCAATTTGCCAAAGGTTACATGGTGAATTAGTGTCAGAGCTAGGCCTAGAACCCAGGTCTCCTGCCATTCAGACAATGTTTTCATTACTATATCACTCATCTTCCAGTTACCAGTGGCATATGTTATTCTATTTTAGGGAGATTATGGAGGCTCTGCAGTCTTTAGTTTTAGTGCCCCTGCATTCTTTGGGTCATCAGAGGAAAGCCCCTGTTCTTTGTGGCAGTTGCCTTCATCTTGATACTTTAGGAGGATGGGAGTGGGCAGTGGCTAACATGAACATCTGCTCTGTGCTATATACTCTTCTGTGCTATGTCTCTGTTAATCTGTCTTCCTGTGCTTTTTCACTTAGTCTCCTACTGGAGACTCTTTGTTCATCCTGCCATCCTGCCCTCTGTCTCTTTTTGGGGGAATCCCTGGATAGTGAGCTGACATTTCAAATCCTTGTCTTCTACTTTTTGTTCCTCTCTCTCTCTTTTTATAGAAGTGTATTTCTTGTTTTCTCAGATTCCTAACTTCAGGAAAGGCCATATAAAATGCCTCCTTTTAATCAATATAAAATGTTTCTGGGGTCCTATCTTGTCATGTTTCCATCTGTCTTTTGTGTTCCAGCCTGTCCTTGTTGTTTTCATGAAGAATATGTGTGAGGACCTCTATGCCTTTGCAGAAAGGCCTTGTTAACCAGCATTTTGAGTCAAGTATAATCTGAACTTTTACAAGGAGAATATGTTAAAATGAGGATATGAGTCAAGATAAGGAGAGGGAAGAATAATTAGAATCTTGTCCTAGGAGCTGGGGAGAGGTCAAATGGATGTTGTTAGCTTCGTGTGATTAGAGGTTAAGCCATTGTTCAGGAACCTTAGGTTTGCAATATGAGGGAAGGCGAAGGAGAGCAGAAACATGCAGAAATGACCAAAAGACCTGGAATATTTGGAAGGAAGAACAGGTACTGTTGCTAATTGTAAAAATTGATGTCCCACCAACTCAGGGTCTTTAGAAATATTTAAGTGGACTCTTGATATGAAATCCTTTTGCAGTTGTCTTTGCAGCCATCAACATTTCCAGTTGTTGATTTTCTCATTTTTTGTTTTTCTCTGCAGGTTAAAGCTGAGCCAGCTAAAATAGAAGCCTTCCGAGCTTCACTTTCCAAATTAGGGGATGTCTATGTCAATGATGCTTTTGGCACTGCTCATCGAGCCCACAGGTACTAAGAGTCTTGTTTGATGTCAAGCTGGAAGCAGTATTCCTCTGTTTACTAGAGCAGCTCAAGCTCTGGTTTGATTTTGGAGATTTCTGTATTACACTGTGATCCTGTAGGCTTCTATCTCCAATTGGAGCTACTGGTTAGACTGTGGCTCTTGTTTAAGTATTCCTGATCCGAAGAGGAAATAAAAGTAAAAAATGCTGAGAATTGTGGAGCTTTTTGTCAAGCTTAAATAAGTAGTTGCTCTTTCTCACTTTTGATATTTCATATAAAGCTAACCCTTTGTGAACATTGTGGGATCAGAATCTTATGCTGTCAGTAGGAAGCAAATTGAGGACTCTTCTGTTGTCATCAACTGGCTGATTATGTATTGGGATTAAACCTTTGGCCTGAAGACTAATAATTGGGTATATTAAATTCTACTTAAGGTCATTGCTTTTTACTTGTACCCCTTGACCTTGCACTGTTAGTCAAAAATCTTATTATGTACCTGTGTTTTTTTTTTTTTTTTTTTTGCAGTTTAGGGATGAAAACCATAGTCTCTCAGAATCTCCGAAGTTAAAGTATTTCAGTGATAAGAAGATGGCCTCTAGAATTGGGAGAATTGGTAGGGATTGACTAAAGTTTGAATGTCTCTGGTCTTTTTTAGCTCCATGGTAGGAGTTAGTCTGCCACAGAAAGCTGGAGGTTTTTTGATGAAGAAGGAACTGAACTACTTTGCCAAAGCCTTGGAAAACCCAGAGCGACCCTTCCTGGCCATCCTGGGCGGGTATGAAGAACTCTTCAAGATCATGCTTTCAGTAATGTGTTTGCCTGGTAGTAGGCCATAACTTGGGCAATTTATTGTCAGATAGCACAATCAAACTGGGTATCTGAGGATAATTTAATAAAGCGACTATCTACCAAAGGTAGCTTTTAGGGAAACTCAAAAAGGACAGTACAGTAATCCGGGGCTAGCAACAGCCATCACCATCATCATCTGTAGGCCTGAAGAAACAAAGGGAGGGAATAGTTATTAGAATCCAGAGAGGGTAGTTGTTTGGAAGGGGCCCCTCTGATAGGAACTATAGCCTTTGGTCAAGGGACATACGAATAGTCATATGGCAGGGAGGGGGCCGAGAACATAAATATTCTGATATCTTTTCAATCTCCTCCTAATTTACTCCCTCCCACCCTCAGTTGGCTGTAAGCCAGAGGGTTAAGGTGTTTCCTTGATGCAGTCCATGCAGGTCAGTCTCCTGGGACAGAGAACAGAGCCAAGGATAGAAGGTGGTTCTGGAGGGAAGAATGGGAAAGATCCACCATAGGTGCTCATCTAAAAATTAACGAAGCATTTGAACCTTTCATAATACGTACAATCTGGCAAGGAATAACTGAAAATCTCTTCATGTATGTTTAATATATCTTTTAGAACTCATTTCTCCAGATTACATACCATTTTATATTTTGCCCTGTGGGTAAAGGTACCATGTGGATAATAATATTCTAATGGCTTGGTTAAAAACAGAAATTTTAGAATTGTTGGGTCAAGAGGCTAGGAGGATAAATTCTAGGTGATAGAGTGGGGACAGGGACCTGGGACTGCTTGGAAAAGATAACTTCCTGTCACTTGGCATGGCTATCCTAGGTAGTAGCCTCTTTATGGCTGGATGTCTCTGACCTTCTATGAGCAGGGTTTCCCATCCCTCCCAGCCCCCCCCCCCCCCCATGAGACTGAACTCATTCATCATTTCCCCATGAAAGCTGACTCTGGAGTTGGGTATTAATTTCAGGTAGCATAGTTGCTCTAGGCTTTATGAGCCCAGTTTCAGGGTCCTAAAAATCAGGTGGGTACAGGTTATCTGTGTCCTCGAAGCATTGCCTCTCTTGTACACTGTGTTATAAAGGTCAGACTGATCCTTGCTTCACTGGAGATGTTATGAGCTGTCTGACCTTTTTCTCCAGCCTTCTGTAGACCTGGAGTATGGAAGTGAGTGCCACCTAGTGGTTATGATTAGGTTTTAGACTCAGTCCCAAGTAGATGTTTTAGGACAGTTGATGTGTGGAGGATTTTTTTGCTCTTTCTTGCAGTGTAGTCTCCTTAGACCATTAACAATTTTGGGGAAAGTTTTACATTTTATGAAAAACTATTGTGGAAACAAATATACACAGAAGTTGAGAGAACAGTATAATAAACCCTCAGGTACCTATCACCTTGTTTCAACAATTTTTTTTTTTATTTTTTAAAATTTTATTGTATTAGTTTCAAGTATACAGTACATTGGTCAGACATTTATATAGTTTATAAAACTAATTGCTCTTTCTCTCCTCTGGCTCTCCTCCTAGCCAACACATTAATGTTAACTGCAATCCCTTTGCTGTGCTCCCCATCCCTGTGACCATCTATCAATGACTAATTTGTACTTCTTTAACCCTTCACCCCATTCTCCCAGCCCCTCAACCCCTCTCCCCTTTGGCTGTCACCAGATTGTCCTCTATATTTGTGAGTCTCTTTTCAATTAGGTTGTTATTTTTGTTCCTTAGATTCTGCATATAAGTGAAATCATATGGTATTTATCTTTCTCTGTCTGACTTATTTCACTCAGCATAATAACCTCTAGGTCCATCCATGTCAGTGCAAATATTAATGGCTGAGTAATATTCCATTGTATATATGAACCATAACTTCTTTATCCAGTTATCTGTTGATGGGCATTTAGATTGCTTCCATATCTTGGCTATTGTAAATTGTGCTGCCATGAATATTGGAGTGTGTAGATCTTTACGAATTATTGTTTTGGTTTTCCCTGGATAAATACCTTTTGCTGGGTCAAAGGTATATCCATTTTTAATTTTTTGAGAAACCTCCGGACTGTTTTCCATAGTACCAATTTGCAGTCCCAACAAGTGTATGAAGGTTCGCTTTTCTCCACGTCCTCTAACACACTTGCTGTTCTTTGATTTATTGATGATAGCCATTCTGACAGGTGTGAGGTGATATCTCATTGTGGTTTTAATTTGCACTTTTCTGGTGATTAGTGACCTTGAGCATCTTTTCACATGTCTATTGGCCATCTGTATTTCCTCTTTGGAGAAATATCTGTGCAGGTCCTCTGCCCATTTTTTAATTTGATTTTTTTTTTTGTTGTTGTTGAGTTGTATGAGTTCTTTATATATTTTGGATAGTAACCTCTTATCAGATGTATCATTAGAGACTATCTTCTCCCATTCAGTCAGTTGTCTTTTTTTTTGTGTGTTGATGGTTTCCTTTGCTGTACAAAAACTTTTTAGTTTGATGTAGTCCCGTTTGTTTATTTTTTCTTTTGTTTCCCTTCAGATTTTATCTGAAAAGAAATTACCGTTAGCAATATCAGAGAGTTTACTGCCTATGTTTTCTTCTAGAAGTAGAAGTTTTATGGTTTTGGGTCTTAACATTTAAGTCTTTAATCCATTTTGAGTCTCTTGTATACAGTGTAAGAAGGTGGTCCAGTTTCTTTTTTTTTTGCACGTATCTGTCCAATTTTCCCAACGCCAGTTATTGAAGATACTGTCTTTACCCCATTTATATTCTTTCCTCCTTTGTCATATACTAAGTGAGTGTTGTTTCAACAATTTTCGACATTTTTGCCAATCTTGTTTCATCTATCCTCTAATCCTTTTTTTACCTGGAGTATTTTAAAGCAAGCCTTAGATATCATATAATTTCACTTATAATACTTCTGTATGCATCTCATAACTAATAAGGAGATTTAAATAACCACCATGTTATACATAACAAAATTTAAGTTTCATTTAAAATACCTAGTCTGTATTCAGAAGTTCTTGATCATCTCAGAAATGTCTTTTTACAGTTGGTTTGTTTAAGGATCTAAACGAAGTCCATGCATTGCATTTGGTTGTCAAGTATCATTCTATAATAGTCCCCTCTTCCTTACTGTTTTCATTCTATCAACATATTGAAGAAGTAGGGAATTTGAGCTATAGACTATTTCACATTCTTTAGAAGCGGTTGAGTCTCTTTCTTCCTTTTTACTTATTTCCTCTTCACCCCTACCCCGTGTATGTGTGTGTGTGCATGTGTGTATATAACAGTTAATGCAGTCTTATCCTTTGTGATAACCAGCCTTTATAAGTGAGATAAGCAGTCTCTTGTCATCCATTCTCCCACATCACTATTATTTTGAACCTTCATTTCACAAATCCTAGCATAGGGCCTATCACTGACACATCAGTGATAGGGCCTATCATTGAAACATCATCTTGTTTATTGAATGAAGAGGGAAACAGGCCCAAGGTGATTTGTTCATTTAAGTGGGATTTTGATATATCAGAATGTATAAGGAAGACAAGCTATTTACTTACGTGGGGGATTTTATTTTATTATATTTTATTTTATTTCCCTTACATACCTTTATTCCTTTCTTTTTTTAACCAAAAAAAGGTTTTCTTATAAAATAAATTTTGGGCAAACATCATGCAGCCCTTCTTGATGATTTTTCTCCCAGAGAACAAAATTCAAAAGGGCCCTATGGGGCAGGGAACCCCTATGTGGGAGATTTTAAAGGTTGTGCTTCAAGCGAATTGGTTTTTCTTTAGTTTCTTTTTTCTCTCACAGGGAGGTGAAAGGATATGTGTATTTATTGTCTTATTTCCCTCTACTAGAATATAAGCTCCAAAGAGGTAGGGATCTTTTGTTTTTGCCACTTTGTTTCTCAGAGACCTAGAATAGTGCTTGGCACAGAGTAGGTGCTCAATAAATGTGTTGAATCAAGTGATCCAATAGAATAATGAATGCCATAAAACAAATGTCCCAGCCACTGAGCATAGACTTAAGAGTGTGAATATCTGTCGATTTTTGCTCAGTATATATTCATTTGATATATAATGTGATCCCTGCTGTAGGGGTAAGACAGTTCTGAGTGGGCTCAGGGAATCCCACAATTAGCAATCTTACTTAGGTATAATTAACAATCTTGACTCTCTGATTTTTATTTTGGTGGGGGGAACAAAAGAGGCCTATTTGGAACTCATTTTTCCTTTATAGTAGGCCTTCTTAGCCCTTCTTGGTCTAGAGCTATACCTGAAAACAGGGGTCCCCAAACTTCAGGCCACGGACCATTACCAATCAGTGGCCTGTTAGGAACCAGGCCACACAGCAGGAGGTGAGTGGCGGGTGAGCGAGCGAAGCTTCATCTGTATTTGTAGCTGCTCCTCAGCACTAGGATCACCACCTCAGCTCCACCTCAGATTATCAGGCATTAGATTCTCATAGGAGCACTGGCACCTGGTGCCAAAAAGGTTGGGAACCGCTGCCTTTAAAAGGATTTCTTAGAAATGGATTGGTCTTTTGGATTGGAGAAGTATAGGGCAAAGTTAATCAATACTTTTGTCACTTTGTGGGGGCATTTCTTTGTTCTTGTGCCTTGAAATAAAAACTCTGACTCTGTGTAATAGCACTTCCTTAATTCATTGTTAGTTTGGTGATGATTCTTGCTTTTTCTTCTAGAGCAAAAGTTGCAGACAAGATCCAACTGATCAATAATATGCTGGACAAAGTCAATGAGATGATTATTGGTGGTGGAATGGCTTTTACCTTCCTTAAGGTGCTCAACAACATGGAGGTAGGAAACCAGTGCCAGGTGGATTTGAAATAGCTCTCCATGAGAAATAACAATTTATGTAAATTTAAAAAACCAGCTTCTGACATGAACCCTAAAAACTTCCATTCTTATTTATTTTGACAAGTTGTTTTTCTTTTGTCTTGGAATTGTTACTTTATGTTGTATCTTATTTCTGTCTGCTTTGTGAGGTAATCATGTTCTTCGTATAGAGGCTGATCTTCATCATCTTGGTCCCCTATGTAGATTGGTACTTCTCTGTTTGATGAAGAGGGAGCCAAGATTGTTAAAGACCTGATGTCCAAAGCTGAGAAGAATGGTGTGAAGATTACCTTGCCTGTTGACTTTGTTACTGCTGACAAGTTTGATGAGAATGCCAAGACTGGCCAAGCCACTGTAGCTTCTGGCATACTTGCTGGCTGGATGGTGAGTCACTTGAGTGGTTGGTAGTATGAGTTAACAAAAACATTTTGGTATCATTCATTTAACCAACCAACAAGCATTTTAAAAGAATCTCTATAAGAAATCTCTGTCAGAGAGGGCTCCAAATGTACTGAGGCCCTCCTTGGAGGAGAATCTATGAGCGAAAGCAGTGGTATCAGATTGCTGCTGTGTTCATCAGTAATGTGGGGACAAAACAATTTTTTTTTGTTTATTCTAAATTAAAATTAACTATGTGCTGGGGACAAATGCAGTATACTTTCTTGGTTTAGGCTGTTCTGGATTATGTTGCTACCTAAAGCATGTATAAGAAATCGTTCTTTGAAAACATTAAGATAGTAAAAGTGTACTGATACTTTGTATCAGTATATGTGTATGTATGTGTATATTAAAGACTAAATATTTGATTGTTGTGTTCTCCACATCATTTTAATAGCTGAATAAAATTGTATCATGTTGACATACTAGTTTGCTTAATAGTTTTCCTTTTGTTAGGAATGTGGGTTTTATTTAGTTCAGTGTTTCTCATAGTGTGGTCCCAAGGATAGCAGCATATGCATCACTTTGGAATTTGGTAAAACATGCAAGTTCCTTGGGCCCATCCTAGACCTACTGAATCAGAAACTGGGGATGAAGCCTAGCAATTTGTGCTCAAACTAGCCCTCCTGGTGATTGTGATGCACACCAAAGTTTGAGAAGCTCTGATCTAGTTCTTTGTTTCTCAACTTCAGCACTGTTGACATCCCAGGTAGTTTTTGCTGTGTTGTGGAGGGCTGCTGTTGCATTGTAGGATGTTTAAGGCATCTTTGGCTACTAGGTGCTAGTGGCAACACCCTCCACAACTTGTGACAACCAAAAATGTCTCGACATTGCCACATGTTCCCTGAGGAGGGGCAGAATTGACCCTGGTTGAAAACCACAGATTTAGTTTTTTACAATCATAATAGTGTGGCTAAGAATGTTTTAATCAAATAACTTGAGGTTTTCCCTTAGACTTGATCTTCTATAAAGGGCATGAACAGGTTTATACTTTTAAAAGACTGAAGGGTATCTTGGTTTTAGAAGAAACTCTGGTGTTGGTGTTCAGCCTTAATTCTGGTCTTGGTGGAGGTGGTATTTGCTTCTCTAAGTAGCTTTTCTTGGTAGCTCATCCTCTCTTTTAACTCTACCCTATAGGGCTTGGACTGTGGTCCTGAGAGCAGCAAGAAGTACGCTGAGGCTGTCGCCAGGGCTAAGCAGATTGTGTGGAATGGACCTGTGGGCGTATTTGAATGGGAAGCTTTTGCCCGAGGGACCAAAGCCCTCATGGATGAAGTGGTGAAAGCCACTTCTAGGGGCTGCATCACCATCATAGGTAAGGGGTCCTGTACAAAGCTAATTCCAGTGTGAGCTGGCAGAATTCTTATCAGAGGAAAGTAGAAGGGAAATGGGTAATTTTTCTTAGGTTTCTTGACACTGGTTGCATCTTGAGAGCTAAATGGGCATATAATTCATGGAGGAGCATCTTAATGAGATGGAATTGGGGGTTCATCAGCTACCATTTGGGCTTGAGAGTGCAATGTCTTATAGTTTGGGTGCCAGTCTTTTTTCTTTTTTTCTTTTCTCTCCTTTCCCTTTTTACTTGGCTATTCATTCAACAGGTGGTGGAGACACTGCCACTTGCTGTGCCAAATGGAATACAGAAGATAAAGTCAGCCATGTGAGCACTGGGGGTGGTGCCAGTTTAGAGCTCCTGGAAGGTGAGGTTCTTTCTTGTTTTTTGGCTTGTTTGGGGGAAGGATAGGGGTTATGCAGTTAGAGGTGGGTAGAATGCAGTGGAGATAGTAGGTAGTGTTGTCATTAGCAGTCATTTTTAGCTGGGCAGTACAAATGGAGGAACTTTAAATAAAGCTCCTGGCATTCCATTTGAGGTGGGGAGGGGCAGATAGGAAAACTTACTCTCAAAGATGTTACACTCTAATGGACCTGGGACCCAAAATGTAAATGTTTCCCAACTCCTGGCCATATATCCTAAAGAGCAGACATGTTACAGAGAAGATAGAAGGTGGCGAATCTGGCTTAGTGGATCCTATAGTAATGCTGTCTCTGTGTGCGCTCTCTCTAAAACAGGTAAAGTCCTTCCTGGGGTGGATGCTCTCAGCAATGTTTAGTACTTTCTGCCTTTTGGTTCCTGTGCACATCCTGTGAGTCAATTTAGCGCTTTCCACATCTCCACTTGGTATTAACTAAAATCTTCACCCATGTCAGGATTCAGCTAGTGGCCAAGAGATGCAGCATTAGGAACCCTTAAGCAGTTGCACAGCATCTCAGCTCATCTTTACTGCACCCTGGATTTGCCTACATTCTTCAAGATGCCATTTGAATTTCTTAGTAACTAAACCATTGTGCATTCAAGAGTGCATGTATTTATATTTTGCCTGTTAAAAGAAAGTGAGCTGTTAGCTTAGTTCTCTTTTTAGAATAGCTTATTCTGGCTAGCTTTGTCATTGTTTCACTACTCAGCATGGAAACAAGATGAAATTCAAATTGTAGAGAGAGAGGGAGATGAAGTTCGTGATCTATTAAATAAATAATAAAAGTATCCATTGAAACTGGGATTTTTTTCCTGTCATTCTTTGTTAGGGTGAGAACACTCTTGAAGGGATCAAATCATCTACATTTCTGAATGCAAGAAATGGGGCAGCAGTGGTGTGGAGGTAGAGGAATTGTCTACTCTTGTATTAAATCCCACTTTATGACAGACATTGTGATAGGTACTTTATTTCAAATTTTATTTTTATCTGTTGCACATGACCATAATTTAAAAAGTCAAGGCTTATAAAAATTCCCACTTCCCAGAGGTGACCATTTTCTACTCTTAGCTTTTTTCTGATATTTACATTCATGTTTCTAATATGCGTATGGGAAGATTAGCTCCCTTATAGCCTGTTTCACAATATGTCCCCTACTTAATTCTCTCAATAGTTTTGTCATAATTCTAGATTACCTTGTGATTGTAAATACTATTCACAGCTGAGCTATGTTGTGTGCTATGATTACATTTACTTATGTACCTTTTAATTTTCTTTGGAGTTACTGATAGTTTAAAAATTTATTTTTTTCTATGTACCTCTCACTGATTCATTCCTAATATATGTAAACATATGAGATAGTCTTTTTATGAGAGATGTCCCTGCTGGAGTCCTGTGTTCCCATTCCAGTTTGTCTTGGCTGCCCTCTAGGTTTGCTGTACAGCTACTGCCCTGCAGTTTCCTAAGAGGAAACCCCTCTGGGGTAACCCTCTTGGTTTACTCTCCTTTTTATGAAATACAGATTTCACTAGTTTTCCTGGGAGGCAAAAATTTTAAGACTTTGTGTTTGAAAATATCTTTATTCAACCCTTATACTAGCCTGTTTAACTATTTATAGAATTTCCATTTGTATATCAATTTCTCAGACTTGAAGGCTTTGCTTCATTGTCATTGCTGAAAATCTAGACATTCTGCACTCCACTTAGCCAAAAGACCAAGAAGTGATTCTAATGACATACTGATACTTTTATTGTCCTTGTAATTTTCTCTTCTTTTCCCTTTCCTGTCATTTTAATGGGGTTTCATGAGTAAGCAGACATAAACATGGAATTTCTGAAGCCCATGTTTAACTAGAATTTCTCTGCTGGGCATTTTACATATTAGTTATGTATTTCACCTATATGGATGAAGAAATAGTTGAACGCTTGGACAGGATCACAGAGCTAGTAACAGTAGGTATTCAAGTCCAGGTTTGTCTGATTCCAAAGGCTGGTGCTTTTTCCTTGGGCCTCACTCCTGAAATTCTTCTAGACTAAGACTTTTTTTTAGCTTAACTCTGGAGAGAACAGCAAAAGAAAATTTTGGAGGCTGCTTCAAACAAAACAAAAAATTTTAAGGCTCAATTTTTTTCTTAAAAATTCATTTTATTTTAATTAATAATGTCCCCATAGTTGCAGTTAATTTTAAATGTACCATGTTTCTGCACACCTCTAATGGTATGCTATACCCTTAGAAATGGTTTGAGAAGCAGAAATTCTAGTCCAGTCTTCTTTTTGTAGATAGGCTCGGAAATGCTACCCATAGATCTAGGAAATTAATGTCACAGCTGGGCCAGAACTTTAGCAGACTGATGACTTTTTCTCCCTTGTGATTACCTTTCCCCCAATATTTTATTTCAAATGTATAGAAAAATTGAAAAAAACTGTAAACTCCCATAAACCTACCACTTCTACTCTATGACTGCCAATTCATTCATCTATCAATTCCTGATTGTACCTTTTAAGTACTTTCTACTAGACTACTTCCAGGATCTTTCCTCATTTATTTGGGTCATTAATCCAGAGAACGAATGGGGAAGTGCAAATAGCCAAATATTTGAGTACCTGCTATATGCTTAGGACATAATGGAGGGAATATAAGATAGCATTGATGCCATGAAGGAATTTACAATCTAGTTGAAGATAGTATATAACAATTTATGAGCATATAAACTAGAATAGTATAAGGATGTGCTTCCTGGTTTAATAAAGAATTATGGATTGATAAAACATTTCAAAGGTTTAGGCTTAAGTGTAGCAAGTTCACTTTTAACTCCCAGACAATATATGTATGCCTGTATACAGAAAAAATTATAATCTTCCTGTCATAAACTAAATCAGTCTCTTTAGCTCAGTGTTTTCTTTTCTGCTTTCCTTTTCCTTTTTATATCCAAAACTTCCCCTCTAGCACATGATAGAGAAGTCAAAAAGGGGTACACAATGAGAAGACTCCTTCCTACCTCAGTCCCCTAGTTGCCAGTTTCCCTTCTTAGAAGCAACCACTTTACGACTGGTTTCCTTAAATCTGGAGCTATTTAATGCATATAAAAAGCTTATCCAGGTGTGTATATACATTAAATATATTAAAATATATATGGTGGCATATTACACACTGTTTCGTACCTGCTGTTCTGATTAGTGTTTTCTTCCCTACCTCCTGAGTACTTCCCTTCACTCTTGGACTCCCTAGACCAGTGTGCATTATATCTTTCATTCTCTCACATGCTAGCTGTATTCCTATACTCATACTCAGATCGAAGACACTTGTTTCCTACATGTTAAAGGAAGAACTTGGGACAACAATGTCCTCACCTCAATTACAATTAGTACATCTTTAAAAAATTCCACCTAGAAACTGGAGGACAAGGGCTGCCTTAAGTCATTCTTGAAGGTAGATTAGGTGGATATAGTTAAGGAGGTCTGCAAGATAAAGCAGTCCTCATCTGAAAGCAAACCACTCACTAGCTGACCTAATAAGTTAATGGACACTCAGAGTGTAACCTCAATTATATGTACAAAATCCTACCAAAGATGGAGCATGTTATGTTTTAAACAGATTTAAATCCATATTCTTTCATATTTGTTTCACTATGAAATCACATGCTGACTCTAAATAAAAGCAAGCAATTCCCTGATTTATAATTAATTCACCCATTAAACAGATCTTAATTGCTCTTTGGACCTCAGAATTACTAGACTTTGTTCATCTTCCTTGAATCCCTTAAGTAAAAAATGAAAGATAAATGATAAGTTCAATATTTTTAATTAATAATCTTGGAACAAATACATTAACAGTTATATAGCATTTTACAATTCTGAAAGAACTTTCACTCATACCAATTAAACCCTCACAACATCCCTGTGAGGTAGGCAGGGTCAGTGTTGTTTTCCTATAACTAGTGAGGAGAACAAGGCTCAGAGGTGAAGGTCACGCAGTTGGTAAATGATGGAGCCAGGACTAGAACCTAGACCTTTTGACATGCTGCCTCCCTGAGAACATTCAAGTAATGATAATGTATGCTATATATATGAACATTTCTCCTGTGATGTTGATCAGATCTGTTTTTATATGTTTGATACCACCTTTTCCTAACATCACAAAACACTCAAATTGTGATGAGATATTTCCTCCCTGTAGCTGGACTATTTCTATTGGATGTATCAAGCACCATCCTACGATGAAATTTGTGTTTTAAGTTTTGAGGATCCTTGGCTACAACTTCTAAATTACGATATGAAAATTCACTTTAGAAAATTCTGCAAAAGTATTCCTATGTTGAATATGTCAAACTCACTTAAGAACTACACAAGCCTGTTTATATTTTTGAAAGCTTTGCAATCTTTCCCAATAAGATGTATATAAATGGAAAAGGGGAAAGGTATTTAGTAACATTACAACATTACTGGGAAACCTATGCAGAGTGCACCTAAGTGCAAGTCACATCACACTAATTTGTTTTTGTTGTTAGCCTTCTAAAGGAAGGAAAACCATTAGAAAACTTTCAGGTTCGATCCCATCTTAAGTGTGACATCCTCAGCAACTAGCCAGAAAAATGATCTGAATTATACCAGTAGGAGGAGGGTTCAAGCAGTAGTGATCAAAGCATATAGGCATGCGGTAAAAAGAAAATACTTGCTCTTCAGTGGTTTTGCATAGGTCCAGTGTAAATATAGTTATCACTTATCAAGGCAGATTTTAAGCTATAGTTTCATCTATATTAAACTTAGAAGTGTGAAATATGGTGGAGTTATCAACTGAAACTGAATGTAACTGACCCAAAACTATCTGTCAAAAGCAGAGTAAAGCTCAATGGGCATAAAGGTAAGGGGCAAAACTCAACTGCTCTGGTATGGAGAGAAAAAGTAAATGCAAATCTTCAGGTTAAACTGAACCATAGAACACTGGGCATGTAAAGCAGGTTTTAAAAATATGAAAATGACACTAAGCTGTATTATCAGGAATGATATTTTTAAATTCCAGTTTTGGTCTTATAAATTTAAGAGAATGGGGAGAAACTCAAGCCTTAAGCCTACAGAGACACAAGATGGTGCAGAAAACGAATGGGATATAGAAACAAGTTGAGGAGGTGAAAGGTTAGGGAACACCAAGAAACAAATACATTCAAAGTGGCTTTAGATTCCCTCTAAATCCATCCTCTCCAAAAATGTTTCCTAATTGAGAGATCTGATAAAAAAGTTGGTGACAATAAAAGTGACTATTACCTTACAAAATAAAGTATTTAAATGTAGATAAGAAATTATGCTAATACAGATTAGTCCACTGACCAGGCTGTGGAAACTGAAACTTAAATGCTGCTGTTAGTGAGACATGGCAGAAAACTACTTCCAAATATAGAATTGCCATATTAGGACCCAACATTAGTGAAACTATTAAGAAACAAGTGCTTAACTTTTTACACTTGAAGCCTAATTAAAAAAACATTGGCATCTTTAGTTAAGAAATTAACAGTTTAAATGAATTAAGTTTTCTAAGCTAAAACTTGAGATGATTTAGAATGTTCTAGTTGGGCTCAAAACCAACTACATGTTTGAAATGCATCTAGACTATATTCCTTACATAGTATCATTGTCATCATCATCTTCGTGTTTTCTCTTCAATGGGTTTGATTCATTGGCCGTATTCTGTGATGAAACCATGTTGGTGGTAATAAGAATATTTTTGGGCCCAATCATTGAAGAATTAATCAGAACATTTTGAACTGCAGTTGTTGTAGGAACTGTAAACAGAGAAAACACCCCCGAACTATGAATTACCCAGAACCAGAACATATGGTAAAAAGTATTTAACAAAGCTGAATGTAATTCTAATAATTTCAGTAGCAGAAGTGTGACTACATAGAAGAAACTCGGGTAATTATATTGCCTAGTACAAGGTTAAAAGAGTTCTGTTAGTTTTTTTGTTTTTGAACTTAACTACCTAAAATTCCACTTAGTACTTAGTCATGGGAAACAGTGCACTGGATTCATCATGGCACATTCTGAAGGCATATATATGTTCAAGGTCAGGAATGATGCTTTCCTTATAGGCCAATATTTTATATAAGCGGTTTTTATACAAGTAGTTTACTGTGTGTGGTTAGGTTTCAGATGTGAAATTAAATATGTATTCATTAACTATAACAGAAGTCTAGTTATTCCAACTTTATATATATCCTTCCATGAAGTGAGTAAAGGTACAATTTTCATTTGATGTGCACTAAGTTATATTATTTTCCTGAGCCTTAACCCTAAGTGCTTTTCCCTGAAGATGTCTTAGATTTGTGGATCCTAACTTTAGTTAAGCGTTTTTCAAGAATCTGATGATCACACTGAATCCTCTCCCACACCCCAAAATGTTATATATATGTAAAATTTCATATAATTTTAGTGGGCTCATAGACCCCCTCTGAAGATTTGCAGCATTACTGCCACCTTCCTGTTATGATAGTAAAACTATTTAACTCTTGGTATAGGAACACAAACTGTTCTATAATTACAAATTATGCACAAATTTTAAAATTAAAAAAAAAATATTTTAAAAGAACCACTTTCAACCCTCTACCCTCCCTACCTGCCCATTAGGTTACCTGGTTTGACAGGTGCGGACTGGGAAGGTGGAATCTGCACCGTAAATCTTTGGCTTGTCACTGACACTGGAGGTGCAACTTTATTTGGGACAGACACTGTTTGTGGGGTTGCTGTAGTTATAATTAACAGACCATGTTAGTTAGATGACTTATACAGGTTCATATTCTGCCCTCCTTAGCTTATCAGAAACTATCTTAAAAGCACAGGGAACTAATGAAAGGTGAAAAAAAATTATTTGAAATAAGAGTGAACCTCAATAGTTTAGATGCTGAAACTTCAGGATAGTGCAGTGGTAAAGAATGTAGGCTCTGGAGCCTACCTACTTGTGTTTGAATCCAGGCTTTATCACCTACTGAGTGTCCTTTGGCGAATTATTTAATTTTTTTGTACCTCAGTTTCCTCATATGTCAAATAGAGACAATAGTATCTATTTCATAGAATTCTTGTGAGAATAATCCATGTAAAGCTCTTTAAACAGCGACAGACACTGAATTTTAGCTACGTGGAGTCATGATGTTGAGTATTTAAATAAACTAGCAGACTAGAGACCTAAGATTTCTATTTACCTTAGATGGCACTTTTAATCTGTCACTTGCTGAGAATTAGAAGATGTCTACTATGCCCATGAAACTAAATCAACATGCATCTAATGAAAGTCTATCAGATAAACCCCTTGGAGTCCCCAGGTGGGCACAAAAAAATCATATTCCTTTTCTATATCTAGAAATTTTTTAAGAATAAAGAGATCTTGGCGATAACCTAGTCCAACCCCTAGTCATCTTAATTCTTCTCATTATTCCAAGGAACAACTCAAATACCACCCCATTGTTCGGAAGTCATTGCCTGCCTCTGAAATTCCCTTAATACAGTGGTCCCCAACCTTTTTGGCACCAGGGACTGTTGCTCCTATGAGAATCTAATGCCTGATGATTTGAGGTGTACCTGAGGCAGTGATGCTAGTGCTGGGGAGCGGTTGCAAATACAGATGAAGCTTCACTCAATAGGCTGCCACTCACCTCCTGCTATATGGCCCAGGTCCTAACAGACCACAGACCGGTACCAGTCTGTGGCCTGGGGGTTTGGGGATCCCTACTTTAATACATTATAGGAGCCTTATTATTAGTGTCTTGTACACTAAATTACAAGCCCCGGCTAACCTTTTTCACCCTTATGAGCACATGACTTTTGTGCCTTACTCCTAACAGGCATTCAACAAATGTTTGCTTAATGATTGAATTTTGCAAGACTCAAAGACAGTATGTATATTGATGCCACAGCTCTCTCAAAAAATGCATATATGGAAATGTGTCTGTTCCTAGTTTTTCCTTTGGGGATGCAGGCTTTCTTTCCATACATCCCTTTCCCCTGAAACCAACAGTTTTCCTGAAGCAGTTTTCCCAGGGGGTAGAGTTACTGAAAGAAACATACGAACATCTTCAGGAATGAAAGGGAAGAAAACCTAAATGGGGAAAAGAAGCCCAACCCTGAAGATGAGACTTTAATATATCTCCATCCCTAGGCAAATTTTGGCATATATTAAGGAGTGGTCCAAAGAATTTGGTGAAACTTAATGAAGCCATATAGGTATTTTATTTCATCAAAATTCACAGGTAGATGTTTTCTTGACCATTACCATAAGGAATTGTTAACATTTAAGTAAGTATGGAGTTTAGGTTTTAAAATTGAACAGAGTAGACGCTTAGGTCTTATATTTCATAAAACCCACTGAAAAAATTTTTAAAGTTAAAAACTTGAACCTTTAATAGTTTTTAGCAGCTCCCTCAACTCTAGATTTTAAGAATTTCTAAAACATGTACAATAAATGTCTAACTAGGAATAAAAATCACAACTGATAACTAAAATTGGTTAACTTGCCAACATGAGAAACTGATGACCACAGCCTACAGTTTTAAAGAACTGGTATTCACTTAAGTAACATGAATCTACAAACAGTAAATAATCAAAGTTATACAAATTATTTATGTAAATTTCTGTCCACAAAGGTCATATGCAGGAAATTAGAAATGTATAAGTAATACTATACTAGGCTGGTTTTAAAATGCTGGAATGTAAATTAACATCTTGAGAAAATCAAATGCTGCTTATACTAGACTCAAGTTATAAGCAATAAGAGCCAAAAAAACAATATCCAAAAAATCCCCTCAAAGAGAAGGGAATTTTTCTTCTGAAAATTCTTTGACTATGAAAGAAATCCAGCAGGAATGAAGGACAAAAAAAATCAGGAAATCTAAATTCATTATTTATGTTTTCCTTATTACTCAAACGATGACATTAAACAGATACAAATAATGGTTTCTAAATACCATTCTCCACTAAAAGGAGCCAGGGCTCTGGAGAAATGGCTGATTCTAGGACTGGGGTAAAAATATAAGATGAGTTTGGAACATCTTGTGGCAGAAAGCAAGAAATGCTCAAAGAACTATGGAGACTGACAGGGTCAAAGATGAAGGCACAGAAGAAGGAGCTTCCACTGACCAATATAGAACAATCAATACTACCTTGGAAAAGGTTAGTATAAAAAATGATTGTTTTCTTTGATATCCTTAAGCTTTTGTACATTTTAAACTTTCCTTTTGACATTCTCTTGCCAATTTATTCAGAAATTAATTTCTGATAAGTTGGCTACTGCCATGAGTGTTTGGCAACTTCATTTGCATAGCTTAAATTCCTGTTTTTGGTGTCATATTTTATACCAACAACAATGCTGGATAATGTCGTAATCTATACTTACTTGGGATCAGATATTCCTTGTGGTTTTTCTCAGTTTGAAATCTGATACAATATATGTCTATAGCTTTACTAGAGGATGAGTAAATGTATTGATGGCAACACACATATGGGAATTTCTGACTCACCTTTTGACTTGTATTATAGTTCAAAATCAAGTGCTGAGGCACTTCTTCTTTACCAGCCAGAAATGGCATTTCCCTCTCTCACTTACCTATAGTAGGAGTGGTAGGTCTGCTACTAACAGCACCAACACTTAACCGTGGAACTAATCTTCCTTGGTTAGGTCCCTAGGGGATTTAACAAACAAATTAGTTTTAATGTTGTTCAGATTTTACACCTAAACTTACCAGGAATGAAATTAGTATTGTTGATATGAATTATTAACGGATAATCTATGGCAAGAATGTCCTGTTTTTGTTCCATTAGTGTTCTAAATCTAACATTTAAACAAAGGTTTTCACAAATATATATATAAACAGATATGAGTGTGTGCATATATAAATATGTACATATATAATTCTATAGTATTTAGGTGAAGGTAGGGTCTTATTTGGGGATAACAGCTAACTTCCTTATAATTTTTAATCTTAACTAGTCAACATCTTAACCTACAAGAAATAAACTCTTATAGTGGAACTTAAGACAATAAAAGGAACCCAATATAGGGAGAACTTTTTCAGTGCTAGGAGAGCCTTAGGTCGTATTTCAGAAAGCAAGTCTAATTCCTAATGGTATGTCATTTACTATGTTATTGGGTTTCACAAAAAAACTATGGTATAGTGGAAAGATTATGAATTTTGAGACCTGGGAATCTGTCCTAGCTTTGCTACTAACTCCGCAGATAAGTTTAGGTTCAGTTTCTTGATGTGGAAAAAAAGTGTTGGGTTAGATTGAACACAAGTTCCTTTTAGCTCTAAAAGTTTTGGGTCTTATATTTTATATCTTAACATGGCAACTAACTGCAGACATGATATTTTCAAAGCAGCAAATTAAAAAAAAAATCCTAGAAAATTATCTTAGCCTTTAATTTACTGCACTATCTACAGGCATTTGTTTTTTTACAAATTTCCCTAACACATCTTACATTTTAAAAAAGCTAAATTGACTAAAAATGCTTACCTTTTTAATTAAGGACTTCAGCTTATAGTTTGGAGCTGTTAAGCAGTATCTGTCAGGTGGCAGTCTGGGTCCTACATATGGCTTAATCAGAGGTAAAGGGGTTTGATTTTTCTGCCTTGCAATATCTAGTAAAAACTAAAAAAAAAAAAGAAAGAAAAAAGAAAATCCTAATTAGAACTACAATGAAAAAAACTATAAGTAAAATGAACTTTAAGTAAAAGTTTACTCACATCTCTCGGAGGAGGAGAGGTAAAAGACTGGTCAGCGCGGCACTGGATTGCTAGTCTCACATCATCTGCATCAACATTAGGTTTCTTAGCATGGCTCGAATAAATTTTTGCATCATCCAGAATTGTAGTCACATATCCTTTAAGAACAAAACATTATTTTCTTAAACATATGAAAACAGCTTAAATTTATGGCCATTTTTCTTAATGGAAGGTTCCATTAATTTCTAGAAAGTTTATGAATTTTGGTTCTAATATTTAATTGTCCTATCTATACGATCAAATTTTAAAAAGATATCAGTATAAATGTTACTGTCCCCTAGCTTGAGCTCCTTTTTACTGCTTTAGGTTGAATTCTATGATAGTAACTGTTAAAGTAATTTAGTTGAAAAGGTTCTTAGAATAAGACAATCTTTTCAGATTCACAAGTTAGGCAAATTTTTGGTGTTTTGTCAACTTACGGAAAGCAAATTCCAACATTTGATTTATAACCCTTGGTTCGTACTCAGTAATTCCCATATCCTTCAGGATCTGTGCCATCACCTGTGGATTCAAATAAACATGCCAGATGCATAATCTAGGTACTGGAAATCAAGACTGGACCGAGGGTAGTATTTATAATACAAGGTCCCCCTTCTCTGGGCTCCAAACTTGTACTCGTCCTTTTCCTCACAAGTGAATGTAAGGATCATATCAAATCCCTCCATACCTTCTTTGCTGAAAACTTACTTTTTTGGCTAGGGGTAGGAGCAGGGGCAAAGAGGCCCGGGTTGGTTTTCTCAGCAGAAGTAGGGGTGGCTACAGCTGGTTGTCATTTTCAGATGCGGCGAAGAGAGAAGCTAGCATCAGAACCCCGGACGCGAGAGTCAGAGCTCGCAGACCAGGTGAGATGACCAGGTGGCCGGGACCCGAGGCCCAGGAGACAAAGCCCGGCAGCTGGCCTGCGCACTCTTGCGGGGCTGCTGGGATGGCGGGAGAGCGCCTCGGGTCCAGGGCACCCACAACTCCCCCTCCCGGCCTCCCAGACTGGGCTGAAGCCAGCACAGAAGCCCATCAGGCCCCATGCCTGGGCCTGCTTCCCAGGTCCCTGGCCCCGCCGAGCTTTGCGACCCGCCTCTCATCCTTCGCACTTACCAAAGCATCTCTGGGAGCATTCTTGGGAGGCGCCATTTTGCCCGACTCCATGTTCTGCCACTACTCACCCGGGGAGAGAAGGCTGCTCGCAGGATCCTCGCTCAGGCTCCACCCCTGCGGGGAGCGCAAGGCGGGGTTACCGCGCTGGCCCCCGGGTCGCCTTTTGCCAGCCGCTACCTGGCCCCGGGGAGGCTAAGGAGGAGCCGCAGACTCCAACCGACTAGGAGAAGCGGGTAAGCCTTCCCCGATTAGACCTCAGCTAATACTTCCAAGAGCCGAGAAGCTTGTCTTCCCAGAGCTGTTCTCCGGAAAAGTGCACCAAAAGGGCCAGCCTTATCTTTTATGGGACCTCTCCTCACACCTGCACCTCCGGCCCCTTGGGTCTCCCTGGAATGCATACAGGGGTCCTGCCTCCACCCGCCCTGGTGGTAGGGTTGTCTGGTCAAAAGCAGACTGCCCAGTTAAATTTGAATATCGGACCAACACCGAATACACTTTAGCATAAGTATAGCCCAAATATTTAGTGGGCTATACTTATGTTACAAAATTATTCTGACATTCAAATTTAACAGGAAGGTCTGTATTTTTATTCGCTAATCTTGATGCAGGACGGGGCAAATTTCCCTGAGTTGGGGGGCGGGGGAGAGGGGAACCAAGCCATGCAACTTGAGAAGAGAGGGTCTTTTGGCGGTGAGTGTAGAAAGAATTCAACACACATGCCAAAGTTAGAGTCAAAAGGAAAGTTTATTAGAAAAGGAATAACACTCCACAGAGTGTGGTCTCCTCTTAGAGTCAGACAGAGAGAGAGAGAGAGTGAGAGAGAGAGAGAGAAATAGAGTGAGAGAGAGTGTAAAGAGTACTGAGAGAGAGACAGAGGGACCCTGAATGTTCTGGGAATTCAGTTTATATATCATTCTTCAGTTCCTGTGAGTTATAGTTTAAAAGACTTTGTCAACTCATTTCCTTTGCCATGGACATACAGTGAGGAAGGGGGAGAGTATATAGCGTGAAAGGGTAAGACTATATAGTGTTAAAGGCCCACTGGCTGACAGTTCCCAACCTTTAATACATAGGTTCTCCGTGGTTTTAGCCATAGAGAATGAATGAGTTTATTTATGTAGGGCAGCCACTTAAAAACTCTGTTGTTGCTGTTTCCACTTTCACAGGTATGGGAAATGGGTTGTTAGCAATCCCAGTAGAAATCTTCCTTTCTTCTGCAAGTGTCCTTCTAGCCTGGTTGCAGGGCTGATCAGCAGATGGCAGTCTCTGAATGTAGCTTGATTAACATTTTTAATTCTCTTGCTTCTTCCCTACGTTAATCTGGCAACTAACTCTACACTACACTGCTCTGCACAAAGCAGGACTTTGGTCAGCTATAGTCACACCTGAAACCCTGTTATGGTTCCCTATTTCATACTGATGAAAAGCTAAAGCCTTTGACCATCTGTGAGAGTCTCCACTGGAGCCCTCCCCATCCCCCCAGCATTGTTCCTTGGCCCTGAGTAGTTTCTCTGTGTCCTTGCTGAGGCCCACCTAGGGCCCTCACTTGCCTCCCAGATGCCCTCTCCTCCTCACTCTCCCCAGTACAGCCTGAGTGACTTAAGAAAAACATGCATCAGTTAACTATCTTTAGCTTAAAGTGTTCCAAAGTGAACTCTTTCTTACTCCTTCATAGTCCACCAATATACTAGAATTCTCCATCCCAAGAACAGGCATCCCAACCCAGCAGTTAGCCATGCTATGCTCTTTCTCCCACAATCTACACTCAGTCTAGCAGCAGGTCCTGTCAGGGTGACCTCCCAAAGTTTATCTGTCTCCACATCTCATTCCAGTGCTACAATGTTAATAGTTCAAGCCAACAACCTTACCAAGACTACAGAAATAGGTCCCTAAAATTATGCTCCTTCACATTCCTCACACAATCAGAGAGATTTCTTAGTCATAAATCAAATAATTGTATTCCTTTCCTTAAAACCCTCTAATGGCTTCCCTCTCCCACACAAAAATTCATGCTGATTTCTGGGGCTTAGCAGGCCCTTCAGTTTTGGGCACAAGCTTACTTCATCTCACTTGTCTGAATTGGTCATCCACCAGGCATCCATCTTGAACTCTGGGCAGGTTACCCAAGAACCTCATGTTCTCAACACATTGTTTCCAGTGAGAACCCTGATACCAATGCTCTGCAAGTGCCTTTCCCAGCTCACTGTGGGCAGCCTCTATGTAAGACTAATAATGCTTTTTTTTCCCTTTTGAATTTATGCACAAGGTACACAATTTAAAAAATATGTTTAAAAAAACAAGAAAAGAAAACCTGTCTGGTTTGTTCCAGCCACTCATTTCTCTTTTCACAGAAGGCACCACTGTTTACCACTTGTCTATGTAATTACAAATATTACCTTCTTCATATGTTGTTCCCCCACCTGAATGGTACTATACCATTCGGGTGACCAACCTTTGGAGAGCAACATGGGACAAAGCTGTACTAGATGAAAAGACTCATATAATTGATAATTGTACAGATGTGTGTTATTGCTTTAATATAAAAATGTAAAAATAGATGTTCATCCTATTTTTGTTCATTTTATGTTTTTTTTCTGTATTATTTGCTATTATTTAAATGAAACAATAAGACTAGGACATCCATATCAATACCTATGGAACACCTCATTATTATTTTAAAATAACAGCTTTATATATAACTCACATACTGTACAATTTGCTAACTTAAGATTGTACAATTAAGGAGTAGTTTTAGTTTATTCACAGAGTTGTGCAACCATTACACCATGCATTTTAGAACAGTTTCATTCCCCCCACAAAACTCCCCACTTGGACACAAAATTGGCTCCTGTTGCAATATATGATACTTATACACCCTATATAGTCCATGCTTCACTATGATACTACTTCTTATGTAGTAGACATTAGGCTCATCCTTGTCTACTGCACACTAACTTATTTTGTGTAGTTGGAGTAATTATTAGAGATTTTCAGATATTTACAACTATTTATCCAACAGATAATCCATGATCTATAGTAATAAGAATTTAAAAAACTGGTGTAATTCATTATCTAGAGTTGTCATTGACAGTCATATTAGTCCTTGATGTCCTCTTGGCTAGCCGACAGAAAATTTGTACTATAGCAAATATTTCTTGTTATATACCTACATAAATACTACAGGACAAGTAC
Organism: Pteropus vampyrus; assembly: GCF_000151845.1. Taxonomy (NCBI): domain Eukaryota; kingdom Metazoa; phylum Chordata; class Mammalia; order Chiroptera; family Pteropodidae; genus Pteropus; species Pteropus vampyrus. The sequence continues at coordinate 233,985 of NW_011889416.1, read as the reverse complement.
AATAGTCTTTCACTAGCCTAAAAGAAAGGAAGAAAAAAAACACTAGGTCTAAAAGAGACCCAGCTGGTTTCTGGTACATTATTTAATTGCCCAGGTTTTAGAACTTTGGCCCATAGCTTTGAGATTTGTTAAAAGGACTAGTAGTCATTTTGTTTCTGATAATCACCTGTGTTACAATTTGGCTGGTGTATCCTGTCCAGAGTCTTAAATGTTACTGCACAGCCATTGTCATGTCACGTGGTTCAATAAGTCATCCTACAACAAAAGGAGAAGAAAGGATTAACTCTTATTTAACTATAGACTATGTTTAATTGATACTCTTCTGATTCTGATCAGCAAAATCTGGTGAAAATCCAGTTATGGATTAAAGTTTTGTGGCCTGATGTCATCTGCCCTTAGGAACTAACAGCAATAACAACATAAAAGCATCCTCTGATATCCAGGAACTGATCTAATATAGCTAGGCCTTAGTATTGTTAGGAGCATACCTGGTGCTGCTAGCTAGGCTGTTATTCTCCTGTTGGACATAACAATCTCAACACCAACATCAGAGAGAGTCACTCTGTGACCATGATAAAGTGAGACATAGCAAAGCCACTTCATAGCTTTGTCTAAGCACACAAAAAACAAGGTCACTGTGACTCATAAAATGCCAAACATCCCCGTACTTAGGTATCATGAGTACTGCTACTTCTTTACCAATTGTAGCTTTATCCTTGTTGTAAATCTGCCTTCTCTATAGATAAGATTTATTGTGATGCCCCTAATTTCTGACATTACCCGATCTAGGGTAAACACCTTCCTTCTTAGACCCTCTAATATCCTCTTACTGAGACTGCCCATAATTCCCCATGATATAAGTCCTCCCTTGCTGCATGAAGTAATAAACACAACTTGTTCAACTGCAGGTACATTCTCGGTACTCTTTGGTTTAGAGAGCATTAACATTTGCTGTCTGTGTATCCTGTTTGGTGAAGTGTCACTTCTCTATCTCTTTAGCTCATTGTTGAATTGGATTGTTTGTTTTCTTACTATAGTTTTAAGAGTTCTTCATGTATTCTGGATATAAACCCTTTATAAGATTTGCAAATGTTATCTCCTAGTCTATGGCTTGTGTTTTCATTTTTCTCAATGATGTCTATTGAAGCTCAAAAAATTTTATTTTGAGGAAAACTAATTTATCAATTTTTAAAATAGAGTGTGCATTTTGTGACATATGTAAGGAGGATTTTCCTAATCCATGGGTTTCAATATTTTCTCCTGTGTTTTCTTATAAAATTTTTATATTTTAGCTCATCTTTATATCTTTGTTTTTTATATATGTTGTGAGATAAGGGTCTAGATTCATCTTGTTGCATGTGAATATCCAATTCTCCCATTTGTTGAAAAAGAATATTTTCCCTATTGATTTGCCTTGGTATCATTGTTGAAAATCAGTTGTCCATAGTTAAGGGTCTATTTTTAGACTGTCAATTTGTTTCATTCATCTATATGTGTATCCTTATGCCAGTACCATATTGTCTTGATTATTATAGTTTATAGTCAGTTTTGAAACTGGGAAGTGTGAATTTTCCAACTTTATCCTTTTTTCAAAATTGTTTGGTTTATTCTTGGTCTTTTGCATTTCCATAAAAATTTTAGGATTAGATTGCCATTGTTTACAAAAAAATCCTTCTGAGGTTTTTAAAGGTATTGCATTGAATTTTTGACATGTTATTTAGGAGTGGGTTTAATCTGAAAATATTTTGAAATTTTCCAGCTATCTTTCTGTTACTGATTCCTAGTTTCATTCCATTGTGGTCTGAGAGCATTCGTTGTATGATTTCTATTTTCTTAAATTTGTTAAGTTGTGTTTTATGGTCCAGAATGTGGTCTGTCTTGGTGAATGTTCCATGTGAGCTTGAGAAGAATGTGTATTCTGCTGCTGTTGCATGAAGTATCTAGAATATATAAAGATTTCTTACATCCGATGATAAAAAGACAAATGAACTGTATATTGCTCCTCTGCAAACCTCAGTTGAAAATGAGCCTTATTTAGTAATTCAAACACACAGTATTGTGATCACAGGAGCAATATAGTACCTGAAAGTGTTGAGAAATTATTGTGCATACACTATAATGTCATAATTTAAAAAATGATTTTTGAATAAGAACATTTTAACAGTCTTTATAATTATTGTGAAGTTAAAATGAATAACTTTGTTTAGTGAATCTTTTAATCGTGCATTAATGCTTTATGTTTCTATATTTATATTTAAAATTTACATGCAAATAGAAATATAGAAAATTTGCCAATACCTGATTTTCCCCCTAATTTTTAAAATCATAACCATATACTTAGGTAGGTTTGACTCCATGGCAAAAAAGAGATCTAACTCTCTGAACTACCTATAAAAGTGAAAAAAATTTTTTTTTGTGAGAATGAAATGTTTCTCATCAGTGGATCTTAACAGGTTCTCTACATAGGTAGCATAGTATAGTAGGATGTCTTTTGGTATAATTGTTACCTATTTGGCATGGATAGCACATAGGTTGGTGTCTCCTAAAAATTTTATTTTTATTTTTTAAAATAATTTAAAATAACTTTCAATTACAGTTGGCATACAATGTTAGTTTCTGGTGTCCAACAGGTGATCATACATTTGTGTATGTAACAAAGTGATCACCCCAATAAATTTAGTGCCCACCCGATGCCATACATAATTATTACAATATTATTGACTATGTTCCCTATGCTGTACTTTATATCCCCATGATTACTTTTATAACTACCAATTTGTACACAATCTCTTCCCCTTTTTCACCCACCCCACAACACTCTATCTAGTAACCATCAAAATGTTCTCTATATCTGTGAGTTTGTTTCTGTTTTGTTTGTTTGTTTATTTTGTTCTTTAGATTCCACATGGAATTGAAATCATATGGTCCTTCTATGTCTGACTTACTCTACTCAGCCCAATACCCTTTAGGTTCATCTATGTTGTTGAAGATGGTAAGATTACATTCATTTTTTATGGATGAGAAATATTCAATTGTGTGTGTGTGTGTATGTGTGTGTATGTATATATCACTTCTATATCTATTAATGGACACCAAGGTTGCCTCCATATCTTTCCTATTGAAAATAATGCTGCATTGAACATGGATTCACATGTCTTTTCAAAGTATTGTTTTGGGTTTCTTCAATTAAATACCCAGAATTGGGATTACTGAGTCCTTCTTTGTCTCTTGTTATAGCCTTTGTTCTAAAGTCTATTTTGTCTGGTATAAGTATTGTAACCCTAGCTTTGTTTGTTTGTTTGTTTCCATTTTCATGGGACATCTTTTTTCATCCCTTTGGTTTTAGTCTCTGTGTGTCTTTTGATCTGAAATGAGTCTCTTGTAGGCAGCATGTAGGGGTCTTGTTTTCTTACCCATTCATCCACTCTATCTTTTAGTTGGAGCACTTAATTCTTTTCCATTTGAGGTACTTATTGATAGGAACGTAGTTGTTACCATTCTTTATTCTTGTTTTTGATACATGTTTTTTCTTCTTAAAGAAGGCCCTCCAACATTTCCTGTAATACTGGCTCAGTGGTGATAAATTCCTTTAGCTTATTTTTGTCTAGGAAGCAAGCTCTTTATCTGTCCTTCAACTCTAAATGATAGCTTTGCTGGATAAAGTATTCTTGGTTGTAGATCCTGGGTCTTTATCACCTCGAGTATTTTGTGCCAAGCCCTTCTGTCATGCATAGTTTCTTTTGAGAAATCAGCTGCCAATCTTATGGGTGTTCCCTTATAGGTAACTATCTGCTTTTCTCCTGCTGCTTTTAAGATTCTTTCTTCGTATTTAAACTTTGGCATTTTAATTGTGATGTATCTTGATGTGGGCCTCTTTGGGTTCATCTTGTTTAGGACTCTCTTAACTTCCTAGGATTGTATGTCTATTTCCTTCATCAGGTTAGGGAATTTTTCTGTCATTATTTCTTCAAAGAGTTTTTCAATTCCCTGTTCTCTCTTCTCCTTTTGGTACCCCTATGATATGAATGTTAATAAGCTTGATGTTGTCCCAGAGACACCTTAAACTGTCGTCATTTTTTTGGATTATTTTTTCTTGTTACTTTTCTGTTGGGTGTTTTATGCTACCTTATCTCATAAATCACTGATAATGTCCTCTGCTTCATTTAGTCTGTTGACTCCTTCCAATGTATTATTCATTTCAGTAATTGTATTCTTTTTTTAAATTTCAAATGTCTTTTCCAAACTCCTTTATTTATACTTTAGAAGCAAAATCACGTTCATCTGAATGAATGACAATGAGCAAAAAACAATATGTCTCAAATGTTATTTTTGAGGAATGAAAAGTATTGATTTAAGTTTAACAAAAGTAATACAGAATTCTTGGTGCAGGTGTCCTTCCCACAAAAGAGGACTAATTCTCTATAAATGGCTCATGTGTTTCTTTCTATTAAGATCCAGGGCTTCTTCTTTATCCTTTTACTCATTTTATTTATTTATTTTTATATTTCATGATTTATTTGTTTTTCTAACTTCTATTTATTTATTTATTTATTTATTTAACATTGTCATTTTTTTATAATTTGCCCCCCTCTCCTCCCCCTTCCCCACTGGTAACCACTAGTCCATTACCATATCCATGAGTCTCTGTTTGTACTGTTTATCTGTTGCTTTTAGGTTTATATCCCACATATAAGTGATATCATGTGATTTTCAACCTTTTCTGTGTGACTTATTTCGCTTAGTATGATTATTTCAAGGTACACCCATGTTGTAGTAAATGGCAGTATTTCATCTCTTCTTATGGCTGAATAATATTCCATTGTATATATGTACCACAGCTTTTTTAGCCAATCATCTATCGTAGGACACTTCGGTTGTTTCCATGTCCTGGCCACTGTGAATAATGCTACTATGAACATCGATGTGCAAATATCTTTTTGGATATGGGTTTTCAAGTCTTGAGGGTAAATACCCAGTAGAGGGATTACTGGCTCATATGGTAGATCAATTTTTAAGTTTTTGCAGAACCTCCATACTGTTTTCCATAGTGGCTGTACCAATTTGCAGTCCCACCAGCAGTGTATGAGAGTTCTTATTTCTCCACATCCTCTCCAACATTTGTTATTACTTATCTTACTGATTATAGTTATTCTAACAGGTGTGAGATGGTATCTCAAAATGGTTTTGATTTGCATTTCCCTAATAGCTAGTGATGTTGAGCATTTTTTCATATATTTATTGGCCATTTGTATGTCCTCTAGGGAGAGGTGTCTGTTCAGATCTTCTGCCAATTTTTTGATTGGATCTTTTTTTGTTGTTGTTGTTATTGAGTCATGAGTTCTTTATATATATTTTTTTAAATTAGTTTTTCAATTATTTTCTTATTAAATTTATTGGGGTGACAATGATTAATACAATTATATAATTTTCAGGTGTACATTATAATTTGACATCTATATATTCTATTGTGTGATTACCACCCAAAGTCCAGTTTCCTTCAGCTACCATATATTTGATCCCCTTTACCCACTTCACCTTCCCCCTATCCTCCTATATTTGACCCCTTTTAACCCATCTTCCTTCCTCCTCCCCACCCGCTACGTCTGGTAACTACTAGTCCTTTGTCCATGTCTCTGAGTCTCTGTTTGTTCTGTTCATTTGTAGCTTTTAGGTTTAAATTCCACATATAAGTGATACTATTTGATTTTCAACTTTTTCAGTCTGGCTTATTTAGCTTAGCATGATTATCTCAAGGTCCATCCATGTTGTCACAAATGGCAATATTTCATCTCTTCTTATAGCTGAGTAATATTCCATTATATATATGTGCCACAGCTTCTTTAGCCTTTGGATATGGGTTTTCAAGTCTTTGGGGGTAAATACCCAGTAGTGGGATTGATGGATCATGTGGTAGATCAATTCTTAGGTTTTTGAGGAAACTCCATGCTGTTTTCCATAGTGGCTGTACCAATTTGCAGTCCCACCAGCAGTGTATGAGGGTTCCTTTTTCTCTGCACCCTCTCCAACATTTGTTATTACCTGTCCTGTTGATTATAGCTATTCTAACAGGTGTGAGATGGTATCTCATTGTGGTTTTGATTTGCATTTCCCTAATAGCTAGTGATGTTGAGTATCTTTTCATATATTTGTATATCCTCTAGGGAGAAGTGTCCGTTCAGGTACTCTGCCCATTTTTTGATTGGATCATTTGTTTTTTGTTATTGAGTCATATGAGTTCTTTGTATATTTTGGATTTTAGGCCCTTATTGGAGGTGTTGCTTGCAAATGTATTTTCCCATTGAGATGGTTGTCTCTTTACTTTGTTGACAATTTCTTTTGCTGAGCAGAAGCTTTTTAGTTTGATGTAGTCCCATTCATTTATTTTAGCTTTTACTTCCCTTTCTTTTGAGGTCAAATTCACAAAATTCTCTTTAAGTCCAAGGAACTTGAGTTTAGTTCCTAGGTTTTCTTCTACGTAATTTATTGTTTCAGATCTTATATTCAGGTCTTTCATCCATTATGAGTGAGTTTTGGTGTGTGGTGATAGACAACAGTCTAGTTTCATTCTTTTGCAGGTGGCTTTCCAGTTTTCCCAGCACCATTTATTGAAGAGGCTTTCCTTTCTCCACTGTAGGTTTTTGGCTTTTTTTGTCGAAAATTATTTGCCCATATAAATATGGATTTACTTCTGGACTCTCGATTCTGTTCCAGTGGTACATGTGTCTGTTTTGCTGCCAATACCATGCCATTTTAATTACTGTCACTTTGTAGTTTAATTTGAAGTCGGGCAGAGTGATGCCTCCAGCCTCGCTTTTTTTTCTCAGAATGGCTTTGGAGATTCGAGGTCTTTTGTACTTCCATACAAATGTGATGATTTTTTGTTCTATTTCTTTAAAAAATGCCACTGAGATTTTGATGGAGATTGCATTAAATCTGTATAATGCTTTAGATAATATGGTCATTTTAACTATGTTGATTTTTCCAATCCAAGAACGCAGAATATCTTTCCATTTAATTGTATCTTCTTCGATTACTTTTAATAGGGTCTTATAGTTTTCATTCTGTAGGTCTTTCACATGTTTCATTAGATTTATTCCCAGGTATTTTATTCTTTTTGTTGCAACTGCAAAAGGAATTATTTTTTCTACGTCTTTTTCTGATACTTCATTGTTAGAGTATAGGAATGCTATGGATTTTTGAACATTGATTTTGTAACCAGAAACTCTACTGTATTTACTTACTGTTTCTAGTAGTGTATTTGTGGAGTCTTTAGGGTTTTCTATATAGATATTCATGTCATCCACAAATAGTGACATTTGACTTCTTCATTTCCTATTTAGATGCCTTTTATATCTTTCTCTTGTCTGATTGCACTCACTAGGACCTCCAATATTATATTGAATAACAATGGCGATAGTGGACAGCCTTGCTTTGTTCCTGATCTTAGAGGGAAGGTTTCTAGTTTTTCACCATTAAGTATAATGTTGGCTGAGGGTTTGTCATAGATGGCCTTTATTATATTGAGATATTTTCCTTCTATACCGATTTTGTTAAGTGCTTTGATCATAGATGCGTGCTGTATCTTTTGAAGGCTTTTTCTGCATCTATTGATATGATCATATGATTCTTATTTTTTAATTAGTTTATGTGGTGTATCACATTAATTGATTTGTGTATGTTGAACCATCCCTGTGCCTCTGCGATGAAGCCCACTTGATTGTGGAGTATAATCTTTTTTAATATGTTGCTGTATTTGGTTTGCCAGTATCTCATTTAGGATTTTTGCATCTGTGTTCATGAGAGGTATTGGTCTGTAGTTTTCTTTTTGTGTGTGTGTGTGTTACCTTGACCATGTTTTGGTATCAGGGTAATATTGACCTCATAAAATGAGTTGGTAAGTAATTGCCTCCTCTTCAATTTTTTGGAAGAGTTCGAGGAGAGTAGGTATTAAATCTTGTTTGAATGTTTGGTAGAATTCACTGATGAAGCCATCTGATCCTGGACTTTTACTTTTTGTCAGGTTTTTGATGATTGCATCCATTTTCATACTGCTGATCGGTCTATTTAGATTTTCCAGTTCTTTTTGATTCAGCCTGGGAAGGTTGTATTTTTCTAAGTACTGGTCCATTTCTTCTAGGTTATTAAATTTGGTGTTCTATACTTTTTCATAGTATTCTTGTATGATCCTTTGTATTTCTACGTTGTCAGTCATAATTTCCCCTCTTTCATCCCTGATTTTGTTTATTTGTGTCCTTTCTCTTTTTTCTTTATTGCGTCTAGCCAGGGTTTTTTTTTTAATTTTATTAAACTTTTCAAAGAACTAGCTCTTGATTGCATTTATTTTTTCTGTTTTTTTTTTTTTAATTTCATTCATTTCTGCTCTAATTTTGATCATTTCTTTCCTTCTGCTACCTTTAGGCTTCATTTGTTTTTAGTTTTGTAATTTTTGAAGATGAAGCATTAGGTTGTTTGGGCTCATTCTTTTTTTTGGAGGTAGGCCTGTAATGATATGAACTTTCCTCTTATGACTGCTTTTGCTGTGTTCTAAACGTTTTGATATGTTGTACTATCATTATCATTCTTTACTCTGTATCTCTTGATCTCTCTTTTTATTTCTTCTCTGAGCCAGTGATGCTTCAGTAGTATGTTGTTTAATCTCCATGTATTTTTGGTTCCTACCGCTTTCTTTTTGCATTTGATCTCTATTTTCATAGCATTATTATCAGAGAATATGGGTGGTATGATTTCAACCCTCTTATATTTGTTGAAGCTATCTCTGTGTCCCAGTATGTGGTCAATCCTTGAGAATGTTCCATGCGCACTAGAGAAAAATGTATAAGCAGCTTTTTTGGAATGAAAGGCTATGTAAATGTCAATTATGTTCAGTTGGTCTAATGTGTCAATTAAGGATGTTATTTCCTTATTGATTTTCTGTTTTGATGATCTGTCCATATCTAACAGTGGGATATATAGGTCCTCTACTGTGATAGTGTTCTGGTCTGTTTCTTCTTTTAGTTCTATTAGTAATTGCTTTACATATTTTGAGGCTCCCTGATTGGGAGCATAGATATTAATAAGTGTTATATCTTCTTGTGCATGATTCCCTTTATCATTATGAAGTGTCAGTATCTTTCGTTACCTTTTTTATTTTGTAGTCTATTTCATCTCATATTAGTACCGCTACTCCCGCTTTTCTCTGAATGCCATTTGCTTGAAATATCATTTTTCACTCTTTCACTTTGGGTCTATATTTGTCTTTGGAGCTGAGCTGTGTCTCCTAGAGGAAGCATATGATTGTGTTGTGTTTTGTGATCCATTCTGCACTCTGTGCCTTTTTATTGGTGAGTTCAGTTCATTTATATTTAGGGTAATCATTGAAATATGAGGTCTTCTTATAACCATATTTTCTTTTGCTTTCTTGTAGCTAGCTCGGTGTTTCCACTGCTTTCTTGTCCTTGTGTTTCTGTTTTCTTTATTTTGGTTGGCTTTTGTGAGTTTTCCCTCTGGTCCTTCTTATTTTATGTTATATACTTCGATTCTGAATCTTTGGCATGTGGTTACCATTCCAAATATGTAAAGGATAGTAAAGGAGATAAGGCACACACTCCATTCCCCTTTGTGAATTTGGATCTTCGAATCCTCCCCTTTTCAGTCATCATTGTCTAAATTTGTCTCTATGTATGCTGAACAGTCATAGTATCTTGCTATAGCAAATCTCTTGTTTTTGTTTAAGCTTGTAATGCCTTGTTCTTGGTAGGGTTGCACTCCTCTGCTTTTATCAGCCTACTAATCACTTTACTCCTAATTATGTAATTTTTTTTGTCATTTGTTTTAGATGAGCTGACCCCTTTCAGTATTTCCTGCATTGCAGGCCTTGTAGTGAATTCCTTCAATTTTTGTATGTCTGAAAAGTTCTTTATTTCTCCTTCATATCTAAAAGAGAGCTTAACTGGATACATTATTCTTGGCTGGTAGTTCCTTTCATTTAATAGTTTGAATATTTGATTCCACTCCTTTCTGTCTTCTAAGGTCTGTGCTGAGAAGTCCGAGGATAATCTAATGGGTCTTCCTTTATAGGTTATCAACTTCTTTTCCCTGGCTGCCCTGAGAATTCTGTTTTTGTCTTCGATTTTTGATAATTTTAATACAATGTGTCTTGATGAAGGCCTTTTTGGGTTGAGATCATTGGACGTTCTGTTGACTTCTTGAATTCCAAGCTCCAGCTCATTCCTTAGATTTGGGAAGTTCTCATCAACTATTTGTCTGAAAATGTTTTCTAAATCCCTGTTCCTTTTCCTCGCCTTCAATAATGCTCATTATTCTTATGTTTCCTCTCCTAATGGTATCTGCTAGTTCTTGCATTTCTCTTTCATTCTTTTTCATTCTTTGTTTTCTCTCTTCTTCCTTCTGATTTATTTCTAGATTTCTGTCTTCAATACCACTGATCCTTTCCTCCATTTGGCTGACTCTATTTCCCAAGCTTGTTATTTCATTTTTTAACTCTTGCAGTGTGTTCTTTATCTACAGAAGGTCTATTTGGTTCTTTTTTGAGGGTTTCATTCTCCTTGCTAAAGAACTCATTCTGTTTTCCTAGTTGTTTTTTTTTCTTCAGTTCCTGAAATTGTTGATATGACTCTTTTTGGAACTCACTGAGTTTTTTCAGAAGTAACATCCTGAACTCTCTGTCATTTAAGTCGCATATTTCTATATCTGTAAGCTTATTTTCTGGAGATTTTTCTCTTTCTTTCTGAGATGCCTTGTCACCTTAGTTGTTCATGGTGTTTAATGGACTATTTTCCACCTGGGAATTAATGGAAGTGTGTTCTGCTCTTTTTTTTTTTTTTCCTGAAAGATTTATTATATAATGGTCCCTAGCCTGTTGCAAAGAAGATGTTTTTCTTTTGGTTTCCAAAAGAGCCTCTTGGATCTCTGCTTTATATGAAGTCTTAATAGTGTCTTTTTTTTTCCTTATAGGTGTTTAATCATGCTAGCTACTCTCAGTCTCAGTTCTTGTCAGTGTTAACGACAGTTTTGGTAGCATTTGCTGAGCTTCCCATGGGGCTCCTTGGCATTCTGTTTCAGAGGTATGGGGTGAGGAGCTCTGTGAGTTGGGAGATGATGGCTACGGCTTAGCCTCTGCAACTGTGACTGGTAAAAATCAACTGTTGTTTCTCTTCCATGTCTGCTTTTCTGCTGTCCTTGTTTCTCTGCCTTCTACCTGATGACTGGGCCCTGCAGCCGGCCGCAGGGAGCTCTCACAGCTTTCCCATGCTGGCTATTCAGGGAAGTGGCCTCACCTTCTTCCCTCCCCCTCCTCCTACAGGAAATTCCAGCTGCGAGAGGCAGCTTCTTTGTTTCTCCCAGTCCACTGCCTGACACCCAGGGTTCTGACCTGTGGTAGCTCTTATGCGCATATCCTATGCTCAGACATGCTGGTGTGCGGTTTGGGTGTTTTTTGTTGCGTTTTAGATGTTCAGCTTATTGTTGTTTCAAAGGGAGAGATCTGGGAATGTCTCTCAGTCTGCCATGTTTAATCCAATCTAGTAATTGTATTCTTCATTTCTAACTGGTTCTTTATATTTTTTTGTCTCCATTTTTTGTTTTCTCTCTCTTTGTTAAAATTGTCACTGAGTTCATTTACTCTTCTCCTCAGTTCATTGAGCATCCTTATAACCAGTGTTTTGTACTCTGTATCTGGTAGATTGTTCATCTCCATTTTGTTTAAGTTTTTTTTTTTTTCCTGGAGCTTTGTTCTTTTCTTTCATTTGGGACATGTTTCTTTGTCTCCCCATTTTGGCTGCCTCCCTGTGTTTATTTCTTTGTATTAGGTAGGGCTGCTGTGTCTCCTGATCTTAGGACAGTGGCCTTATGTAGTAAGTATGCTGAGAGAACCAGTGGCACAGTCTTCCCTGGTTACCTGAGCCAGGTCCTCCAGGTTAGTCCCTTGTATGGGTTGTGTGTGCCCTCCTGTTGTAGTTGAGCCTTGGCTATTGTTTGCACATCAATGGGAGTGATAGACCTTCGGGCTGATTGATTGTGAGGTCTGGCCAGTGAGGGGCTGACCCTATGGAGCAGAATTTACTTTAGCAGGGCTCTGGTGTCTGCCCAATCTGAAACTCATGCTGAGCTTAGCATTATCTTGAGAGGCCAAACTGCTAGTCGAGGCTGACTGCCACTAGTGCTGGGCTTGGGGCTGCTCAGGAAGAGGTACAGGGTACGCTGTGACAAGACACTATTTGTTTGGGTTTTGTGAACCTTTGCGAGATTTTAGGAAAGTCTACATTTAGGAAAACCATGACAGGTCATTTGTGTGAAAAAGACACTGGAATCGGTTTGGGTAGGCCTGCAACTTGGGTTGAGCTGAGTCTCAGGGAAATTCCAGGGAGGGGCAACCAGTGTAGCCAAGTTGATGGAGACTCAGATATGGCAGCTAGTAGATCTGCACATTGGGAGGGGCCAGGGCTCAACAAAGAAACAGTGGATTCTGTCCCGAACTCTTATCTGGGAGAAAGTGACTCTCCAGCCCTTGCCCTGAAGCCTGACAATTCAGTCCCTCCCCATATGTCCCTGGCGCCTTTCAAGGTGCTGCACCAGCACTGGAGCTTAGAGTGAGTGAGTTCGTCAGCGAGTATGTTCATGTGTGCACCCCTTAAGAGAAATGTCTGCAACTCGAACTACCTCCCATCTCACACAGGCACAATCTCTACTGGTTTTCACAGCCAGAAGTTGTGGGTACTTCTCTTCTCAGCACTGTAGCCCTGGGCTGAGGAATCTGGTGTGGAGCTGAGACCCTTCGTTCTTCCAGGGGAACCTCTGCAGCAGAGATATCCCTTTCAGTTCTCAATAGCCACACGCTGGAGTGGGATCAGCCCATTCTGTGTCTCCACCCCTCCTACCAGTCTTGAGGTGGCCTCTTTTGTATGTCCCAAGTATAAGACTAGACTTTTAGTGACTCCCAATGATGGCTGCTCTGTAGTTGTAATTTTGATGTGGTTGTGAGAGGAGGTAAACAGAGTGTTTCCATATTCCTCCATCCTGACCAGAACTCCTAGGTTAGCCCACCAGATAGACCCCATCTTCCTCCTGCAAAGCACCAATAGCTGAATTCTGAAAACACAAGTCTGTTTTAAAGTCCTGATCAATTTCTTGCACTATATTCTCTCAGGGAAGTTTATGATAAAGAATTTCAGTGAACTGATAATTCTGATTTCACAAAGTAGGACAGTACTAAACTTGTAATAATGAAGTTTCTTCATTCCTCCAGTAGAGAGCTCATGAATGTGTTTTTTTAAAGGTGATTGTTTATTGAGTGTTACCACTGGTCAATTGTGGGCAGTCTGCTTGGTATGAGCCGTAATAGAGAGAACTCCTTATTTGCCCTCTTTCTCTTTTGTCTGGAGCTTAGCAAACTAGAGACAGTTCTATCACTAGAGTGTAGTGATGGTGGCAGCAACAATGTTTTTGAGAACAAACTCCCAAGTTTATAGCACAGAGAATATAGTTGATAATATTGTAATAACTATGTATGGTGCCAGGTGGGTACTAGATTTATTGGGGGGGAATCACTTTGTAAGGTATATAAATGTCTAATCACCATATAGTATATTATAATATAACATAATATTGTATGTCAACTATAACTGAAATATAATTTTTTAAAAATCTGAAAAAATAAATTCTATCCATGCCACATATGTAACACTTACCAAAAGACGTTTGTTAAAAATTTTAAATTATAAAATTTTAACAATGATTAGATATTTTTGTCAGAATTTCAGATATATAGTAATTTTTCAATACATATTATGATAGTCAACTTTGACTAAATACTGCCTTTTAACACTCAGCTGTTTTATGGTTGGTCAAAATATTCAGTGCATCTCTGATATGTACTTAGAAGTAGAATTGCTGGGCCAAGGGGTTTGCATGTCTTCATATTTCCTAAATATTTCAAATCGTTTTCCAAATTGTATGTATCAGTGTATAGTACTACCAGCAGTGTGATAGTTTCCTTTGCTAAACATCCTTGACAATACATATTATTAGCAGACTTAAAAATTTTTTACATTCTGCTGAGAGTGAAATGGTAATTTATTTTTGTGTTATTTGCAATTGCATTAAGAAATAGGCTGTACATTTTTTCATTTGTTTTATGGCCTATTTCCTAATCTGTGAATTGCTGGATTGTGATAGGATGAACAGTGGCCCCACAAAAGATACCCACATTCTAAAACCTGGAACCTTTGAATGTTACCTTATGTGACAAAAGAGACTTTGCAGATGTGATTAATTTTAGGATAGTGAGATGGGGAGATTATCCTGGATCATCCACGTGGGACCTAAATGTAATCACTAGTGTCTTTATGAGAGAGAAGCAGAAGATTTGACTATAAGAGAAGGTGATGTGATGATGGAAGCAATGGTGTGGAGTCATGCAAGGGAAGGGTCATGAACCAAGGAATGCAGGTGGCTTCTAGAAAATACAAAGGACAAGAAAATGATTTCTTCCTAGAGCCTCCAGAAGAAATCAGTCTGTCGATATCTTTAGCTCACTAAAACTGGTTTTGGAATTATGGCCTCCAGAACTATAAGAGACTATATTTGTCTTGTTTTAAGCTATTAAATTTCTGGTAATTTGATACCATAGTAACAGGAAACTGCTTGTGTCCTTTACCCATTTTTCTACTTGATTTTTATTTTAGATGATTTTCAGTTCTTTTGTGTATACCAGTTCTTTAACTGTATATGTATTACAATTATTTTCTCTAAATCCGTGACCTATCTTCAATGTTTTGGTGTCTTTGGTTGTACAGAAATTTAGAATTTTAATATAGTCAAATTTATTATTTTTCTTCTTTAAAGTTCTTTTCGTATCACGTTTAAGAAGTCCTTTCTTGTCCCGAAGTCATAAAGATGTACCATGTTTTTTTCTCAAAATGGAAAGTTTTGTTTTTCAAATTTAGGTCTCTACTGAGAACTTATTTTTGTGTGTGAAATTTAGTTGTATTAATAAGTAACATCTTTTCTTGGTGCCATCCATTGAATAGTCTATACTTGATCCACTGATTTGTTTTAGTATTTTAAATATATAATTATATCATCTATTGGCTCCCATTGTTTTTGTTGAAAACTAGTGGTAGTTCCTTTGAAAATGACTTTTTTGTTTCTGACTGCTTTTAAGATTTCAGCAAACTTACTATAATGTGTCTAGGTATAGGTTTATTTTTATTTATTCTGTTTAGACTTTTTTGATTCTGTGTTCTTGTATCATTAATCATTTGCAAAGCCAGCCATTATATTGTCAAATATTTCTTCTGCCTCATTCTCTCTCTCCTCTCCTTCTGTGACTGCCTATAAACATATGTTAGAGCTTCTTATTGTAGCCTCTGTTTCTCTTAATCTCTCTTCTGTATGTTCTTTTTTTTTTGTCTGTATTTGTTACCTTCTGGATATGGATGGACAAATCCATTAAGTTCTAAATTTCAGTTATTGTACTTTTCATCCTAGAATGTCGGTTGACATTTTTTTTAAGTTATAAATGTTTTTTTTTTAATTTTAATTAGTTTCAAGTATACAGTACATTGGTTAGACATCTATCCCCCCAATTGCTCCCTCCCTCCTCTGACCCTCCACCTAGCCAACATACTAATGCTAACTGCATTCCCCATGCCGTGCTCCCCATCCCCGTGACCATCCATCAGCTACTAATTTGTGCTTCTTTAACACTTTACCCCATTCTCCCAGTCCCCCAACCCGCCTCCCTCTGTCCGTCACCAAATTGTCCACTATATTTGTGAGTCTGTTTTTGATTAGTTTGTTCTTTTTATTCCTTAGATTCCACATATAAGTAAAATCATATGGTATTTATCTTTCTCTATCTGACTTAAATACCTTCTAGGTCCATCAAGGCAATATCTTTTCCCATCCCCTTCTTTTTAGTCTGTGTGTGTCTTTTAATCTGAAGTGAGTCTCTTGTAGGCAGCATGTGGGGGTCTTGTTTTCTTACCCATTCATCCACTCTATCTTTTAGTTGGAGCACTTAATTCTTTTCCATTTGAGGTACTTATTGATAGGAGCGTAGTTGTTACCATTCTTTATTCTTGTTTTTGATACATGTTTTTTCTTCTTAAAGAAGGCCCTCCAACATTTCCTGTAATACTGGCTTGGTGGTGATAAATTTCTTTGGCTTATTTTTGTCTGGGAAGCTCTTTATCTGTCCTTCAATTCTAAATGATAGCTTTGCTGGATAAAGTATTCTTGGTTGTAGATTCTGGGTCTTCATCGTGTCGAATTTTTTTTGCCAAGCTCTTCTGTCCTGCATGGTTTCTTTTGAGCAATCAGCTGCAAGTCTTATGAGTGTTCCCTTATAGGTAACTATCTGCTTTTCTCCTGCTGCTTTTAAGATTCTTTCTTTGTATTTAATCTTTGCCATTTTAATTATGATGTGTCTTGACATGGGTCTCTTTGTATCCCTGGTTTTGGGGGTTCTCTGAGCTTCCTGAGGTTGTATGTCTATTTCCTTCACCAGGTGAGGGAAGTTTTCCATCATTATTTCTTCAAATATCTGTTCAGCATCTTGTTTTCCTTCAGGTACGCCGATGAGATGGATATTTTGACCTTTAAATGTGTCCCATAGGCTCCTTAAATTATTTTTATAGTCTTGGCTTCTTTTTTTTTTGCCATTCTGATTGCGTGTCCTTGGCTTTCCCATCCTCTATATAGGTCATGTGATCCTCTTCTTTATTCACTCTGTTTATTCCTTTATTTATTCCATTTAATATACTTCTCATCTCACATAATGTTTTTCATTTCTGACTGGTTCCCTTTTATAATTTCCATTTCCATTTTTATGTTTTTTATCTCTTTGTTGAAGTTCTCGCTGAATTTATCTACACTTCCCAAAAGTTCATTGAATATCTTTATAACCAGTGTTTTGAACTCTGCATCTGTTAGATTACTTGACTCCATTATTTCTGGATCTCTGTTCTATTCTCTCATATGGTTTCTGCTTCTTTGTCTTCCCTTTTTGGCTGCCTTTCTGTGTCTGTTTCTATGTACTATGCAAAGCTCCTAAGTCTCCCAGTCTTATTAGTGTGGATTTCTGTAATAGGTGTCCAATGGCACAGTCCTGAGAAGGGCTCAGCTACAGGCTCAATTTAGCCCCAGGCTGTGCCCCTCTGGGGCCATCTGTTAAGATTCAACAAGCAATCCACAGATTCTGTGCTTATAGTTGCCTCAAGAAACCGCACCAGAAACCGAGGCCAGCTGCCTCCAGTGTGAGTCTAGGTGCTGCTCAGCAAGGAGCACTAAGTGAGGACACAACTGGGTGTGGCTTGGGTAGGGCTGTGAGTTGGGGGAGGCAGAGTTTCAGGGCATCCTCTGGGCAGAGCAACCTTTATTATCCAGTTTGACGATGTCTCAGCTATGGCAGCGCTGAGTTCGCACACTGGGCGGGGGGAGGTCTCAACAGAGGAATAAAGGATACCACCGGCACTTCTGTACAGAGTGAGTCTCGCCTGGTCCCTCACTCCAACAGTGTCTCCCTGTAAGTCCCTGGTGCCCCTTGCGTGCAGCCGAATCAGTACTGGTGCTCAGAGCGAGCAGGTGCATCACTGTGAAAATCCACTCGTGGACACAGCCCCTTTAAGAGGCGTCTGCTGCGGCTGCAGCTTGCGTCTCAGCTGCTCTGGACTGGGGCAGCCTCACGTTCTCATCCTGTCCTACCTTCTGCTGTTGCAGGGTGATTTATATTTCTCCCTAGTTGTGTGGCCTGTTCATCTAGATCCCAGGCAAATTTTCCTTGCTGTTTGCTCCTTGTTTCTGTCACAACTTTGATTTGGTTGCTGGAGGGATGAAAAGAGCCTCTATCATCTATGCCATTTTTTCTCTTCTCTCCCACTTAGTTCTTTTTTATAGTTTCTGGTTCTCTGTTGAAATTCTTAATCTTCTCTTTTTCTCCTTGAAAATGGGAAGCATGTTTTAAAGTTTTAGTCGATAACTTCAATATCTAAAGTCCCTGCAAGTATGTTTCTATTGACTAATGTTTCTGATAGTTTTTATTATTGTCTCCTTGTCTGCGTGGTTATTTTTAACTTGTTATAGATGTCGTACTTCAAATTGTTTGGAAAAATTAAAGAAATACAATGATATAATTTTTTTTTCTCTAGGAAGGGTTTACATTTCTCTGCCAGGTGCCTGAGAGACCCTAGCAATTAGGATTACCTCTACCCAGTTTTGGGGATTGAGATAATTCAAAGATGAATTGTAGTCCCTGGAAGGGCTTTTCCATTCCTTGTTTACCTTTCACCCTTAGTGGGCCTTTCAATTCAATCCCTGCCCCTCATCCCTAGAAGACTGTAAAATAACCTCTCAGTCTATCGGACTTCTAGCCACCTAACAGAATCAATGGGAAATGTAACCTCAAATGTTGGTTTCACCTTCCTGGGCTTCCATCATCCCCTGGATCTTCATTCATAAATTCTTTATTATCTTTCTAGTTCTCCAATGCTTTCTGGCTTCAAGGGAGTCTGAAAAAATGTAGCTTTAAAATTTCTAACTTTTTCAGTATCCTAAAGTACATAGAAGAAGGTAGGAACAGATGTTGACTGTTAATTGACTATATTTACTGTTATCCCTTTGACTATTCAGCATTCTTCAACTCATATTTAAACTCAGACAACAGTAGTAACAACATTTTCCCTCGTAATATAATGCAACTGTCCCTTGTACAAACAAAAGTACACTCATCCTCTTCCTATTAGGAAAGACCCAAAGTCTATCATTTATTGCTTCCATCTCTAGATGTTGTTCATTTCTTGTTCAATTACAATTCCATCTATTAACTTAAACGTTAACACATAAAAACATAAAAGCATTAACAGCAAATTTATAACAGCTGGGGAAAGGGAAATAAAATTAAATTAGTACATAAATATATTACATAATAAACAAAGGAAGAAAAAATATTGCTAGTTACTACAAGGCTTTGTTTCTGTACTTGGTCGTATTTGCAAATTCTTTCCTTTATTACCTATTCTATTTTCCTTTCTTGTTCAGTTGACTGGGGTTCTTTACTTGGTGGAATGTCTCAATATGTCATTCCTGAGGAATCTGAACTCATGGTAGTCCTACCCTATATTGGGTTGCTAAGTCTTATACTTTTTATTTTTACCACTGGACAAGGAGGTGTATGTGGAGATGACGTGATTTCCAGACATACTGATCTCTTTCCTTTTTGTGTAGCAACAATCTTATTTCTTTTTATAATCAGGATTAATTTGCCTGGCCAACATAGTGATTCTCTCCGTTTTTTCTTGTTGATTCACTGGAGAAGAAGCCTGAATGGCCAGGTGGCAACCTCAACTTCTAGTTCAGTGGGACCATTATAGTGTCTCCTGTGGAAGCATTCCTTCCTTGGGAGCTAAGACCTCTACAACAACAGATCCCAAAGTAACAGTGAAAGAAGGCAAACATTTTACTATGAGATAGATAAAAAAAAATTGAAAAGTGTTTCTCTTTTTCACCCTTGTTTTTTGGACCATATATTTTTTATATTAGAGCAAGAACACCATATATTCACTGCTGTTTAGCAAATATGCTGCATCTCTTGGGATAGCTTGAAATTTTGCAAGGAGGTTTCTTCTGGGATCATAACTGAGCCTTAAATAGGCTATTTAAATCTCTGTCATGCTAGCTCTTTATACATGATGGGGTACATGACAAGCGCCATGAATCCCTAGTTCATCAGTCATTTCCTTTCTTTTGCTATAAAATGGGATCCTTGGTCAAAAGCAATGCTGTATGGGATACTACAGTGGTGACTGTAGTATTTATTATGTTTATGGATGGCATTGCTTAGAGAAAGTGAATCCATATCCAGAATGATTTTCTATATCAGTGGGGTGGGGGACAAATAAATTCCCTTTTTCACATTGGAAGGAGTTCAGTGTAATCAGCTAGCCACTAGGATTGTCCTGCTGGAATATGGTGCTGTGTCAGAGACTGTTGGCAGATTGAGCATCGTGGTGGATACTCGGATGCCCTACTTAGTTCTTCATTCAGGAATGAAGGATATAGTTCCCCTATTGCTGAAAGTGCTGCTTGAAGATGGTCCTCAGCTGTCAGCTTATTTGGGAATATCTTGGCTAAAGAAAATGACCTTGCCCAAGATCATGCTTTCTTCCATGGGCAGTGTGCATTTAATGAATGAAGTGAGGATATAAGTTCATGGTAACTTTACTCCAACTTGGGACAATTTTGAGGGCCATTCCAGCTATAGAGATCTCTGTGAGGTCAGTTGAGGACTTCGTTGAGACTGCTTGGCTTCTTTTTATGCCACATTTTGCTTTTTTGCTTATATACAAGATTCAATTCCTTCCCTCTCTCAGGTGCTGATCCCAAGAGTGTTCCATAATAAATTTCCTGCTTGCTAATCTCTATCTTATCTGGTTCTTGTGGAGCTTAACCAGCAACAGGCATTCAGCAGTTGAGGTAGCCAGATCAGTCTTGATGAAGCTGATCTCCCCCATTTTATTAATTACATATGTAACCTCTGTTCCTGATAACATGGCCGCTTTGAGAAAGCACTAGAGTGATTGGGAAAAAGGCCGACAGGTATCTTTGTACAGTGTAGAGTATGTCTGTTCCAAATATGCATTTAGGAACTCAGGAAATAATCATGCAATGATTCACACATCCAATGGATTCACACTGTGAGATGGACTTGGCCAGAAACACTTTATCACCTGAATCTCCATTAAACTCCCACTCTGACCAGTAGACAGTAATCTTCTGGATTTAGCATTACCTCAGAGCCCATGTCCAGTAATTCCCCCAAACATCAAAGCACTTTTCTTCATTGAATAGTTATCCTGACAAACGGCTGCAGTCATCTTTAGAGAGAGTTAGGAGAAAGGTTTGTTTTATATGCTTATGATGATATACAGGGTCCGTCTTCAAGAGTACTTCCTCTTACCTTAAGAATCTGAGTTTAAAAAATAATTCAGGTCTGGGAATTGAGTGAAGGACCATGACTCTCCAAAGGATATAGAGAATTCTAAAACTTTCATTTTCAAGAAAGTAAATGCCTGAAAAAAAAAACCTGAAGAAATTGCTGAATTCCAAGGAGATAGGGAAATCCCTACAAATTTCCAGAGATTTATTTATTCGTTCAACAAATATGTGTTGAATGCCTACTGAGTGTCAGGCTCTGTATGAGGCACTGGGATATGGAGGGGAATGCAACATTAGTAGTTTCAACCTATTTTTCCTGATTTTTTGCTCCTTATTTCCTTTGTATATATCTACACTCTAGTTAAGTTAGAGTGTTCATTTTTTCTCAAGTGTCCCTTGCCCTTTTCTACCTATGCTCTATTGCTCACAAATGAATGCAAACAATATTTATTGGACATATTCTATGTAAAAGGATCACCCTTTTTGCCAAGATTCCCCTGGGAAGAAATATTCTTTTCCCTCCTCCTGGACCCAGCTCAGTGAAGTTTTATTAATCTTCCATAAAGCCTCCTGCGTGATTTTAGCTGGAAAGGATGCCTCTTCTTTTTGAGCATCTTTAGCACTTTTGTTGTACCACTCTTAATTTGCTTACTTTATATTGCCTTGCAGTAGTTTTAAAGTTATCCATGTATATGTCCTATTCTCCCCAACTAAATTGTGAGCTGCTTGGGGACAGGGACTTTAATTTACCATCCGTGGACTCCTCACAGTCCCCATGCTTAACATCCTGATGAGCAGAGTATGTATACAGTATATACTCACTATAACTATTCATGGAGCAAAAGAAATAAAAAATAATTTTGATGTATTTTTCTCTAAAGAATTTATGATTTAGTCTAAGTTTGGTTCTGTTTCTTTAAAAATCTGTTTGGGTATAACTGAAGTCAGGGTATAAAGTTTTGGTAGGGACGTAAATTAATTAACAAGCTATCATATGAAGTATTCAGCCACTTCGGCCCCTCAAATGAGAGAATAGATGGAAAAAGGGGAAATTAGGGACCATTCTCCTAATAGTAAGAAAGCCTTCCCCTGTTTGATGAGAGATAAAGATGAAGTTTTCAGACTCCAGAAAGTTCTACATCCTGCTTTTTTTCTCATAGATTTTAGAGGAAAGCAGGAAAGTTCCTCAGCAGAAAAACAGAGTGACTTCTGATTCCTGAAAACATGGTAAACTAGCATAGACTTATGTCTCCTTCCTCCAAAACCAACCATGGAGAAAATACAGAAGTAAGAGGGAAGCATGGATCTGAGTAACTGTGGTATAAAACCACGAAGAATCTCTTTAAACAGGTGTATGTGTTTGGGTGGGAGTGCAGTGGCAGCAGCCAAAGTGGAGTAGCAGAGCGGAGAGAGAAAAAGTGATAGGTTAGTTGGATGAGGGTTGTCTCTCACCCTTGTCTTGGGAAAAGACAAGAATTGTCCCTCACTGCAGAATTTGTCATCAATAGACCAGGTTGCCAGTGTCAGCAGAGTGATAGCAGGACAGCACAAAGGCCCTACTAATGTGAGTAGTCAATGGAAACAGTCTGCAAAGACCAGCTGTTTGTGGGCATTTACTCTACACAGTTTCTTTTCCAAACTTCCAGGTCTGGTGGATTCCAACTTAGGAAATTGCCTCCTTCCTGTGTTGCTTTCCAAGAGTTTAAAGGCAAATACCTGACTAAAAGAGTGGACTGACGCAGTGTCAGCAAATGGGTGGCTGGCAACAGTTCTGTGGTAACTCGAGTTCCTCCTTTCCTCTCTCTTTAAACTAAAAAAAAATTAGATATTACACATATCAGATTAGCAAACAGTAGAGTGCTGGCTAAAGCTCAGTGTTGTTTGAGATGTAGGGATATAAGAACCTTCAAGTACTGCTTGCTGGTGTGTATTTAAACTGCAGTAGCATTCTAGAGTGAGATCTGGTACTCCTTAGGCAAATTAAGCACACAGACATGCATACTCTATGACCCCACAATTCTGCTTTTAGAATTTC
Source organism: Pteropus vampyrus (assembly GCF_000151845.1). Taxonomy (NCBI): domain Eukaryota; kingdom Metazoa; phylum Chordata; class Mammalia; order Chiroptera; family Pteropodidae; genus Pteropus; species Pteropus vampyrus. The sequence goes on along the minus strand of NW_011889416.1, from coordinate 210,998 downwards.
TTAGAGAAATTCTTACATAGGTGCTTAAAACAACGTGCTTAGGGTGTATACTGTAACGTTGCTTGTGGTGGAGAGGGTTGGAGGCTGTTGAAATGGTCCTTCACTGGGGAGATAGATGAATGAAATGTAGTGAAATATGCAATACTGTGCTGCATTGAGGTGTGATCGATGTTAACATAGTAACAGGGATAGATCTTAAAAATAATGCTGAATGGAGAAGGAAGTGATAGATACATAAAATAACCATTTATGTAAGTTAAAAATACTTGCACATAAGACATACATGTTTTACAAAAATGTGTAAATTAAAAAAGGCACACATGGGACATATTAGAAAGGCAGCGTATGGTGAGGAATGGGGCTAAAAGGCAAATAAGTAATTAAAAGGAGAATGGCCTTGGACAAACTAGTGGTGATAATGTGTAATAAACTGAGGAGTATGATTAATCCCACTCCCTATATCTGATGTACACAAAAAGAAAGGAAAAAATAGAAATAGTTTGATCTTTTTAACCAAGAATGAAAGTGAGAGGTAAGACAAATTGCCATTAATAACAGAGTGGGAAAAAACATTCCCTTTTGAAAGCCAGAAAAACGGTTCAGCCCATTTGTTTCTAAAGATGTTTCAGTCATGTATTTCCACTAGGTTCCAGCAAGAACCAGCCTGCCTTAAAACAATAACAGCAAAAACAACCCCCAAATTATACATTTGATTTGGAAAAATGACAGTCTGACAGGTTTTGAATATCAAAGGCCAAAGTAAGTTTCCAAAACTTTCAGAATTCCATAAAAAAAGCCACTGACTACAAAATCAGACAAACTTTTCTGTTGTAGAATAACTCTTTCAATATATCTTGAAGTATATATAGGTCCATTATTATTCTTTTTAGCTACTATGTGATATTCCCTTATATGGGTATATCATACTTAATTTATATATTTCTGTATTGCTTGACATTTAGTCTGTTTCCCATCTTTTGAAATTACTAGCAGTGTTGCAAACTTGTGCATGTATTTTTGAATACTGGTTTGATATATCTGTAGGATTACCTTCTGGATTATAGTTGACTCTTGAAACAGTTTATTTATATCTAGGTTACTCATCTCTGAGCTTACCTAGGCTCCTTTTCCTCATCTTTTTCCTGTCAACAGGTCCTTTTTAATCTCTTTCTCCCTTTCTTCTCTTTACCTTTTCTCTTGTTTTCCTTTTCCTGTCTTTCTCCTTTCCTAACCCAAGATTCAGGTATTGTTCTAAATTTCAAAAGTGAGTCAAACATTTTTATAGTTACCACTATCAAAGAGAAAAAGTTGTCTATAGAGATTTGAAATTTCTTTCAAGAATTGTCCCTATAATCCCATTTCTCAGCCCAGTGGCAATAGTCTTCGTGCCCAATCAAAGCAAAGATATGGTTAAAATACAAAACAACCTGCAGTCCTGAGATATACGCAGACTTTACAAATGTTCCTCCTCTACATGAGGGGAATTTTTCAGATTTTCAATCTGATGGGTAGTTTAAATCCTCAAAGCATTATATACACAATTAATAAGATCATTTGATTTATAAAATGTTTGGAGATAACTTATTTTACATTCATATATTACTACAGGCATAAGGTAGAGAAGTCAAAAGAATCTTTTTTGCTGACAGTGTTCCCAGGATAATAGGAAATGGGAGGAGCTCTGTTGGATGAATGCTTAGGGTGAAAATCTGGAGATATGTTTCCCAACAATGAAAGCTCTCCCTGAGGATAGAGAAGACTTTTAATAGGATTAGACAATATTTAACTAGAATTATCAGAGCTTGAAAAATTATAATTTTACATTAATTGCACAAGTAAATATTTTCATAGAAAAATATGCATGTAGATGAAAATCAGAACCAAGAAGATCAAGAAATTTAAATTACTTGAAATCTTACTACCAAAAACAAGAAATGATTATTTTTCCAAAGTATTTCCAAGAAAATACACATCTATATTAACAAAATGGTTAATATATATACATACTATGTACATAGTACTATCTAATGTATTTTTATTTATGTGTTTTCCTCTTTTATGACCACGATTGCCCAGACTTTGATTAATTATAATCTTTGGTTCATGACACACATGCATGGTCATCTTTTATTGTATTAATATAATAAATATCTGTGAATTCAGCATTAAAGCTGGGACCTTAACAATATTTACATAATCACTTAAATTTCTCCAAACCATCCCCTGCTTCCCTCACTTGAGGCAATGATTGTTCTGTTATTACACTATTATTGACTATATTCCCTATGCTGTACTTTACATCCCCATAATTATTTTTATAACTGCCAATTTGTACTTCTTAATCTCTTTCATCTTTTTTTATCCATCTTCCCCAAACCTCTCCTATCTGGCTACCATCAAAATGCTCTTTGTTTCTATGACTTTGTTCCTGTTTTGTTTATTTTTTTAGATTCTACATATAAGTGAAATTATATAGTATTAGTCTTTGTCTGTCTGATTTATTTCACTTAGCATAATATCCTCTAGGTCCATCCATATCGTTGCAGATGGCAAGATATCATTCTTTTTTTATGGCTGAGTAATATTTCACTGTCTATATTTACCACTTTTCTTTATCCATTCATCTATTCATGGATACTTAGATTGCTTCCATAACTTGGCTTTTGAAAATAATGCTGCAATGAACACAGGGGCGCATATGCTTCCTGGCCTTGGATGTCTATTTCCTTCCCCTGGTTAGGAAAGTTTTCAGCCATTATACTTCAAATAGGTTTTTTGTCCCTTTCTATAGCTCTTCTCTTTGTGGAACCCTTGTGATGTGAATGTTGATATGCTTGATATTGTCTCAGAGGTCCCTTCAACTGTCCTCACTTTTTTTAATTATTATTATTATTTTTTGCTTTTCCAGTTAGGTGATTTCCACTATCTTGTTTTCCAGATCACCGAGTTGTTCTTCTGCATCATGTAATCTACTGTTAATTCTGTCTAGTATTTTTTAAAAATTTCGTTTATTGCATTTTTCTATTCTGATTTTTTAAAAAAATATTTTCTATCCTTTTGTTGAAGTTCTCACTGAGTTCGTCTATTCTTCTCCCAAGTTCATGGAGCATTTTTGTAACCATTGTTTTGAACTTTTTATCTGGTAGATTGATTGTCTCCATTTTGTTTAGTTTTTTCTTTTTTCTGAAGTATTATCCTGTTCTTTTGTTTGGAATATATTGTCTCTTCATGTTGGCTCTTTCTCTGTGTTTGTTTCTATGTATTAGGTAGATCCGCTATGTGTCTTAGTCTTTAAAGAGTAGCCTTATGAGTGACGTCAGAAACATGGCAGTCTGAGAGATCTTCCCTGATCTCTCCCCTTGAAACTATAAGGAGCTGAACACCTACACCCCAAAAAATAACACCCAACCTGCACACAAGCATGCCTGAGAGATCTGCACATCAGAGCATTTGAAGGTAGGCCATTTGTGCATGTGACAGGGAGACATTATGGAAAGCAGCCCCAGCCCAGAACTCTCAGGCAAAGTAAGGGAGAGGGGAAAACGATGCAATGGCTTCTTGTCTTTTTGAAGCCCCAAATAGTCCTGCCTGAGGGATAAACATATTTCATGCAGCGAAGCCCAGGGGTCAAGGTAGAGAGCAGGACAGAGACTAAGCATGGAGGGGTGACAGCTCCTCTATATGACCCAGGTGCTTCTTGTGCTATCTCTGTGCTGGAGCTTAGAGCTAGTGAGTTTGTTTATGAACCCTTTAAGAACAGTGTGTTGGTCTCCCACTGCCACATCTTTCACATAATCCCTGCTGGTTTTCAAAGCCAGATGATTTAGGGACTCTGCTTTCTGGCATAGGTCCCCTGGCCTGCGGCACCCTGTGTGGGGCTCGGAGTCCTCGCTTCTCATGGGGGACCTCCTTTACTGAGATATTCCTCCCATTTGTGCATTACCATACTGGATGCAGAACCTAACCAGAACGTGTCTCTGCCCCTGCTACCCATCTCATGTGGCTTCTTCTTTACATCCTTAGTAATAGGAATTCTGTTCAGTTAGTCTTCAGGTGATTCTCTGTGATGGTTGTTCTATATTTAGTTGTAATTTTGATTTGGTCATGGGAGGAAGTGGGTTTAGGATCTACCTATTCTGCCATCTTGACCCTGCCTCTTTTTTTTAATGGTTTGTATTTCTTTGTTAAACCTCTCATTTTGTTCACGCATTATTTTCCTAATTCTATTCAATAGTCTATTTCTGTTTTGTTGTAGTTCACTGAATTTCTTTAAGAGGATTATTCTGAATTCTGGCAGACATTTCTTCTATCTCCATTTCTCTAGGGTCAGTTATTGGAGCTTTGTTAGTTTATCTTGGCAATGTCATGTTTTCTTAATTGTTCATGATCCTTGTGGCTTTGTGTTGGTGTCTGTGCATTTGAAGAAGTAGGGACCTCTTCCAGTCTTTATAGATTTTCTTTAATCTATAAAGGGAAAGCCCTTCACCAGTCAATCCGTTTAGAGGTTCTGTGTGGGCTTTCTGATGGTTCCCATGTAGGAGCTTGTTGCTGGATTCCTCAGGCAGGCAGGTCTGGTTCCTGGGTCAGCAGGTAGGCAGACCTGGTGCTTAGGTCCACAGAGATTTTCCTGGTGCCCGAGTCTGTGGTCATAGGTTGCAGTCCTGGGTCCATGTGGGCAGGCCTGGATCCTGGGCTCATGGGAGCTGTCTAAGGCACCAGGGCCACCTAGATGGGCATAATGACTTAGTGTAGACAGTTCTGACATCTGAGGACAAACCTGGAGCCTCAATATGTGAAGCTTGGCCTGGTGCTGAGACAGACCGGGAGCCTGGGTTCCTGGGAGCCAACATGGTACTGGAGCAAGCTTGATGCCACAGGAGTTGGCCTATATCTTGGAGCCATGGGAAGTGGACTGAAGGTTGGGTCTGTGGGCACCCTCCTGCACTGGCATGGGCTGGGAGCTTGGACTTGTGGGAACTGCTCTGTATCCTAGGGCTGTGGGGGCCAATCAAGTGCTATAGAAGGGTTGTTTTTAAACAACTTTTTGAGGTATAATTTACATACCATAAAATTTACTCATTTTATGTGTACAATTCAATGATTTTAAATAAACTTACCAACTTATGCAACTATCACCTAAATCTGATTTTAGAACATTTCCATCACACCTGTAAGATCTCTTATGTCTGTTTACAGTTAATCCAGAAAAGAGATTTTAATCTCAATTTGGCACATGTATTAGAGGGGAAGTAGTATACATCTGTGGGACAAAATTATTGTCAAAATGGGAACTTTCTTCAAGGGACATGAAAGTGTATATCTGAGTTGGTCACTGATATCATCTCATTTCCACAAAGAGATTCTTTTTATGAGATTTGCTTTGCTCAAATCTTGGGCAATTATATGGAGGCCATTCATGGATAGGACCTCTTCACCTCTTTTCTCATGTAGCTAGCAGTAAATAATTCTTAGACTATCACAAAGCAGTTGTGGGCTTGCTACATGGATAAGAAAGTGTAGTTCAGATGATATAGAGATTTTTCTGTTTTCCAGTCGTCTAGAAGAGAAAAGCCATGAATGATAGCATTGGGGAAGGAAATAGGCAAGACAAACCTGGAGTCTAAGAAAGAATAGGAACTCCAGTTGGACATAAGATGGCACTTAGTAGGTGTCTTCAGCTTTTTACAACTGTGTCTGATTGCTGTTTGTCTAGTGCTATGTAGAATTATGACTTTAATCTGCCTGAATTTAGTATGCCTGTATTATAGTTGATGTATCTATCAGGATAGACTCTTATATGTGAAAGGAACTCTAAAGATCATTTATTTTGTCAGATTTACTTATTATTATTTTACAGAATCGAAAAGATTTGCTTAAGGTCACACAACTTGTTGGTAACATAGATGGGACTAGAACATTAGTCTTCTCATACATAGCCCACTGCATCAAATATAAAATGCCCTAGAATTAGAAGTTATAAACAAAATTCATAAAACAATGTCTTAAAAGACTATTAAAAACATCTTAAAATGGTCTTCAATTTTCTGGTATTTTGGGGAAGAGATAAACACATATTATCAAAAAGATAATTATTCCAAATAAAGAAACTTGCACAAATCCCAATTCAAAAATAGTAAGTGAATAATTTTTGTTATTTTTATTGCTATTTAAAAATATTTCCTATGATAGTTGTATTTTAATAAATGTAAATAGTAGGTTCTACATTAGTATGACGAATGTAGGTTCTACATTAGTATGACGAATGTAGGTATTTGAACAGCAGATTAAACTGTTTTCAGTTTAATTATCAGTTTCATATTTTAAATCAAGAGATTTCCCATTTTCCTTTAAAAGCAAATTACTAAAGAGGTGATTTTTTTAACATTTCTTTCAAATGTTTTGTGCTAGGTAAAATGTTAATTAAATATTTGCCGTAAGCAAAGAAATAATGACAAGATATAATTCTTCAGCAGGTTTTAAAATATTATTTGTGTGGTGGAAAGGTCTTGATATATAACAATTTATTACAACTTCCATTTTTAGTAATCAAATTAAAATAAAAATGAGAAGCAGATATAATTTGTAGAATGTACATTCATATGGTATCACAATTTAGAAGAAAACTTTTATGTTTTCCATATTTTATTTATTTATTTATTTATTTATTTATTTATATTAATTTTTATTATGGTGACATTGGTTAACAAAATCCAGTAAGTTTCAGGTATACAATTTAACAGTAAGTCATATGTGTGTGTGTGTGTGTGTGTGTATATAAATATACACCACATATTTGACTCCTTTTACCACATCTACCTCCCTCTACCCTCTGGTAACCACTAGTCTATTGTCCATGTCCATGAGTCTCTGTTTTTTTTGTCCTGTTCATTTGTTGCTTTTAGCTTTATATCCCACACATAAATGATATGTGGTTTTCAGCTTTTTCTGTCTGGCTTATTTCTCTTAGCATGATTAACTCAAGGTCCATCCACATTGTCATAAATGGCAGTATTTCATCTCTTCTTATGACTGAGTAATATTCCACTGTGTATATGCGCCACAGCTTCTTTAGCCCATCATCTAGCGTAGGACACTTTGGTTGCTTCCATGTCCTGGCCTCTGTGAATAATGCTGCTGTGAACATCGGTGTGCCAATATATTTTTGGATATGGATTTTCAAGTCTTTGTGGTAAATATCCAGTAGAGGGATTGCTGGATCATATGTTAGATCAATTCTTAATTTTTTTGAGGAACCTGAATACTATTTTCCATAGTGTCTGTACCAATTTGCAGTCCCACCAGCAGTGTATGAGGGTTCCTTTTTCTCCGCATCCTCTCCAACATTTGTTATTCCTTGTCCTGTTGATTATAGCTATTCTAACAGGTGTGAGATGGTATCTCATTGCGGTTTTGATTTGCATTTCCCTAATAGCTAGCAATGTTGAGCATCTTTTCATATGTTTGCTGGCCATTTGTATGTCTTCTTGGAAGATGTGTCTGTTCAAGTCTTCTGCCCATTTTTTAATTGGATTTTTTTGTTGTTGTTGTTGTTGTTATTGAGTTGTATGAGTGAGTTCTTTATGTATTTTGGATATTAGGACCTTATCGGAGGCATTGCCTGTAAATATCTTCTCTCATTTGGATGGTTGCCTCTTTACCTTGTTGATGGTTTCTATTGCTGTGCAGAAGCTTTTTAATTTGATTAAGTCCCATTCATTTGTTTTTGCTTTTACTTCCCTTGCTTTTGAGGTCAAATTCATAAAATCCTCTGTATGACCAAGGTCAATATGTTTAGATCCTATGTTTTCTTCTATGCACTGTATTGTTTTAGGTCTTATATTCAGGTCCTTAATCCATTTTTAGTTAATATTGGTGCATGGTTATAGATAACAGTTTAGTTTCATTCTTTTGCAGATGGCTCTCCAGGTTTCCCAGCACCATTTACTAAAGAGGCTTTCCATTCTCCACTCTATATTTTTGGCTTTTTTTTGTCCAGAATTATTTGCCCATATAAATATGGGTTTACTTCTGGACTCTTGATTCTGTTCCACTGGTCCATGTGTCTGTTTTCTGTCAATACCATGCCATTTTGATTATTGTCACTTTGTAGTATAATTTGAAGTCGAGCAGAGTGATGCCTCCAGCCTCGTTCTTTTTTTCAGGATGGCTTTGGAGATTTGAAGTCTTTTGTGCTTCCATACAAATGTGATGATTTTTTGTTCTATTTCTTTAAAAAATGCCGCTGAGATTTTGATGGAGATTGCATTAAATCTGTATAATGCTTTAGGTAATATGGTCATTTTAACTATGTTGATTTTTCCAATCCAAGAATGCAGAATATCTTTCCATTTAATTGTATCTTCTTCGATTACTTTTAATAGGGTCTTATAGTTTTCATTCTGTAGGTCTTTCACATGTTTCATTAGATTTATTCCCAGGTATTTTATTCTTTTTGTTGCAACTGCAAAAGGAATTATTTTTTCCACTTCTTTTTCTGATACTTCATTGTTAGAGTATAGGAATGCTATGGATTTTTGAACATTGATTTTGTAACCAGAAACTTTACTGTATTTACTTATTGTTTCTAGTAGTGTATTTGTTGAGTCTTTAGGGTTTTCTATATTCAGAATCATGTCATCCACAAATAATGACAGTTTGACTTGTTCATTTCCTATTTGGATGCCTTTTATATCTTTTTCTTTCCTGATTGCATTCATTAGGTCCTCCAGTGTTATATTGAATAACAGTGGTGATAGTGGACAGACTTGTCTTGTTGCTGATCTTAGAGGGAAGGTTTTTAGTTGTTCACCATTAAGTATAATGTTGGCTGAGGCTCTGTCATATATGGTCTTTATTATATTAAGGTACTTTCCTTCTGTACCAATTTTGTTAAGTGTTTTGACCATAAATGGATGCTGTATCTAGTTAAATGCTTTTTCTGCAGCTATTGATATAATCATATGACACTTATTTTTTAATTTGTTTATGTGGTGTATCACATGAATTGATTTGCATATGTTGACCCATCCCTGTGCCTCTGAGATGAAGCCAGGGGCTTGCCAATTTTATTAATCTCTTCAAAGAACCAGCTCTTTGTTGCATTTATTTTTTCTATTGTTTTTTTTTGTTTTTAATTTCATTTATTTCTGCTCTAATTTTGATTATTTCTTTCCTTTTGCTGACTTTATTCTTCATTTGTTCTTTTCTAATTTTTTAAGATGAAACATCAGGTTGTTTATTTGGGTTCGTTCTTGTTTTTGGAGATAGGCCTGTAATGAAATGAACTTTCCTCTTATGACCACTTTCACTGTGTCCCAAAAGTTTTGATATGTTGTACTGTCATTATCATTTGTTTCTATGTATCTCTTGATCTTTTTATTTCTTCTCTGACCCAGTTATTCTTTAGTAGCATGTTGTTTAATCTCCATGTATTTGTGGTTTTTCCTGCCTTCTTTTACAGTTTATCTCTAGCTTCAAATCATTATGATCAGAGAATATGGTTTGTATGATTTCAGTCCTCTTATGTTTGTTGTGGCTATCTCTGTGTCCTAGCATGTGGTCAATCCTTGAGAATGTTCCGTGTGCACTAGAGAAGACTGTATAAGCAGCTGTTTTGGGAAGAAAGGCTATGTAAATGTCAATTATGTCCAGTTGGTGTAATGTGTCAGTTAAGGATGTTATTTCCTTATTGATTTTCTGTTTGGATGATCTGTCCATATCTGACAGTGGGGTACTTGGGTCCCCTACTATGTTAGTGTTTTGGTCTGTTTCTCCCTTTAGTTCTGTTAGTAATTGCTTTACATATTTCGGGGCTCCCTGATTGGGAATATAGATATTAATAAGTGTTATGTTTTCTTGGTGCATGATTTCTTTTATTATTATGAAATGTCCCTCAGTATCTTTCCTTACTTTTTTTATTTCGAAGTCTATTCCGTCCAATGTTAGTACCACTACTCTTGCTTTTCTCTAAATGCCATTTACTTGAAATATCATTTTCTTCCCTTTCACTTTGGGTCTATATTTGTCTTTGGAACTGAGATGTGTTTCCTGGAGGTAGCATATGGTGGTTGGGTTTTGTTTTTTGATCCATTCTGCAACTCTGTACCTTTTTATTGGTGAGTTCAAGCCATTTACATTTAGGATGATTATTGAAATATGAGGTCTTCTTATAGCCATTTTATCATTTGCTTTCTGGTAGCTCAATGTTTCCATTGCTTCCTTGTCCTTGTGTGTCTGTATTTTGTCTTTTGGTTGGCTTTTGTGGGTTACGCTTCTGGTTCTTGTTTTATGTTATATAATTCAGTTCTGAATCTTTGGCATGTGATTACCATTACGAATATTTAGAGGAGATATATATATATATATATATATATATATATATATATATATATATATATATATTTTATATATATAAATATTTAGAGGATATTTATATATATATATATTTTATATATATATTTTATATATTTATATATTGTCTATTTTCTTCTACATGGGCTTCATCTCCATTCCTCTTTGTGAATTTGGATCTTTTAATCCACCGCTTTTCTGTTATTGTTGTCTCAATTTATCCCTATGTATGCTGAACAATTATTGTTCAGCATACATAGGGATATCTTGCTATAGCAAATCTCTTCTTATTGTTTAAGCTTATAATGCTTTGTTCTTAAGGGTGCACTCTTCTGCTCCTGTCTGACTACTAGTTGCCTTACTCGTAGTTATGTTTTTGTTTTTTTTTGGTCATTTTGTTTTAGGTGAGCTGACCCCTTTCAATATTTCCTATAATGCAAGCCTCATAGTGGAGAATTCTCTTAATTTTTTATGTCTGGAAAGGTCTTTATTTCTCCTCCATATTTAAAGGAGTGTTTTGCTGGATACATTATTCTTGGCTGGTAGTTCCTTTCATTTAATAGTTTGAATATTTGATTCCACTCCTTTCTGTCTTGTAAGGTTTGTGCTGAGAAGTTCTTTATAGTTTACTGTCCTCTTTTCCCTGGCTGCTCTGAGAATTCTTTCTTTGTCGTTGATTTTTGATAGTTTTAATGCCATGTGTCTTGGAGAAGGTGTTTTTGGGTTGAGATAACTGGGTGTTCTGTTGACTTCTTGAATTCCAAGCTCTATCTCATTTCTTAAATTTGGGAAATTCTCATCAACTATTTGTCTGAAAATGCTTTCTAATCCCTGCTTTTCCTCCCCTTGGAGAATGCCCATTATTCTTATGTTTCCTTTCCTGATCGTATCAGCTAGGTCTTTGTATTTCTCTTTCATTATTTTTCATTCTTGATTTCTCTCTTGTTCCTTCTGATTGATTTCTAGATTTCTGTCTTCAATATCACTGATATTTTCCTCCTTTTGGTTGACTCTTCCAAGCTTGCTATTTCATTTTTCATTTCTTTCAGTGTGTTCTTCAACTCCAGAAGTTCTATTTTTTTTAGAGTTTCAGTCTCCTTGCTAAAAACCTCATTCTGCTGATCTAGATTTTTCAGTTCCTGTAGTAGCTCTTATGTGCAGATCACACGCTCAGACATGCTGGTGTGCCGGTTGGATGTTTTTTGTAGAGTTTTAGATGTTCAGCTTGTTGTCGTTTAAAGGGGAGAGATCTTGGGACATCTCTCACTCTGCTATGTTTCTCTGTTTTCCATATTTAAACCATACCTCAGTCTCTAAATTGAACAGAACCCATCTTAGTAAATATGGTATAACATGCCATATTTCAGTGCAAAACCCAATGAAAGATAATGTCATTGGATATGCCAAAATTATTAGCACACATAAAAATCAAAACTTTTATGTTGAATTTGTAATTTTCAGTTTTAAAACACAAAAAGGAAACTCTAAAATATGAGATAATATTTAAACATTTTCAGTAAAGGTGAGAAATAGTCTTTTGGAATGGGTAATGTCTCTCTTGCAATATTGATGAAAGAGTTCCTGGAGGATGGATTGTGGGAATAAAGAGACATTTCATTTGTAACTAGAAATGGATGTGAACCCAACAGTTTTGATAAGAAGTCATTTTAATGTGCTATGTAAAAGTGAGTCATTGTATGTATAATGTTTAATCTTTCTGATTAGAAGATAACCAAACTGGATGTATTTTAGAGTTTATAATGGTATAAAATTGCTCCCCTCTTCCCTACTTCTACTTCCAAAGTGCTGTAAATTACTATTGCCCCACTATCAAAGTAATCAAGACATAAGCCAAACGGCTGAATATGCTACTTTGAAAAAAAAAAAATTACAGTACAGAAGGTTGGTAGATGCCTTTTATTATTTCATATAAATGTTAAGTTGACATGTAGAATTGATTTTTCTCACTTTGTTCTAAGTAAAATTCCAAAATGCTGTTACCTCTCAAAATTTTTAAAAATTTTCAAAAATAATCACTTGAAAATTTAAGGCAGGGAATAGTTTTCCTGAGAGGTTTTAGATAGTTTTATATAATAGTGGAAGTGTTTTGTTTCTAAAGTTCACAAATTTAAAATAGATCTATTTTCAAAAAAAAAAATCTCTTCTACTGTCACAGTGAATTTCTTGAATGTAAAGTAGTTCTTTCGCTGTCAGGTAAATGTTTGTAAGGCTTTCTACTAAATTTAGGTTCACTTTTAAGTAAAAACTGAGATGTATTTAGCAATTTCTATATTTGATATAATTTGTTTTAGAACTTCCTAAAAAGGTGAAAATGCATAAAAATAGATTAGTTAATTAGGAAGTATTGAATTGTGACAGCACAAAGAATGGCAACTAGCGCAAATCCTATCATGAGGATTAGAATAAATGTATCATCGCTCATCTCTATCCTGAGCTTTTCACGTTTATCTTCAGTAGGGTGGCTTCCCCCCTTTCCTGTACCGCTTTTGCCAGTCCCTGGCTGATGCTTATAGGTTGAGAAAAAAGCCCTGGGGCTATATCGTCCCCAGATCTCTTGTAACCCAGCAGAATTCTGGTATTGGCGTCCAGCGCAGACCTTGAAGCGATAATGTGAATTTGTGAGAAAGTTGGAAAAGGAGAATGAGGTATCTGGTCCTTTGTAAATCTAAAGGAAAAAGAGTCAAAAAGAAAATATTTTATTACTAAATAAAATACCATGGTATGGTTTTTGACAACAGAAAAAAATATGAATTAATTAATTCATTTCATGAATATGTTCACACAAAAAACACAAGTTTACTCTTATAGTCTCTAATGTCCTGAGTAGACCCAGCACTGCTTAGGTAATTTTGTTCAGTGTGGAAAATAGTAGACTTACAATTGTTAAACTTTAATTGTATTAGGTTTGGAATGAGTTGTGCATGTGGTCAGTGGAACCTAAAAATACAAAATCATTCAATAGTAATGAGTTAAATGAATAAGCTAATTGTCCCCAAATAAATATTACATACATAAAACTTTAGGGACCAGATAGGATTTTTGGATAAGATTTAGTTACTTTAAACATCCTGAAATAATATCTTACTCTTTGACAAGACCTCAGTCTCCAGCAGGATATAAAACTATAATATTTTAAAGAATAAATTTGCAAAAATTTACCATATCAGTTCCTTTTTCACTGATGAGTTGAAGATTGTAAACAATGGGATCTCCTTTTATTGGCTCCAAAGACTCCCATTTGACCTCACAAACACTGCTATTCAACTGATGTAATTTAGGTGCTAGAAAAAGAGAATTTCAGTTTAGAGGGTTCCATTTTTCCTAGATGATCTTGAATACATTGAAGTCTCTCTTATAATTTTCCATGGTCATTAAAAGGCAGTCCACGTAGGCTTAATCTAAGAAATATATAGTTATAGTTCTTCCTGTAAAGTCTTTTGTTATACCCTGAGGCATCTTAATGATTGTAATTAAAACTTTAAGAACTTAAAATTATCAATTGATAATGCATTTTTGTTTTTCTAGGAAGATTTTATTATAGCTTTTATTAATATTGTTTAATCCCTGCCAGTATAATCTCTTGCATTGTATTTATATGATGCATCATATATTTGGAAGCATTTTTACATTCATCAATAATTTAATTTTAGGATTTTAGCACCTGTGTAAATAAAGTAGGCCAGGATCTTTATTTCATGTTATTAATCTCTCTACATTTCAGGAAAATGGGGCTTAAATACATAAAAAGAGAGCAAGGCATTATTGTGGTCTGTCATGTTAAATTCCAATATGTTTTACACTGAAAACAAATTATTTCAAAATAGTGATTGGACTTGTGTAGATAGATTAGAACACTGAATTTTATAACTGGAAAGAAAAAATCCTCAAAACTTGAGCTTTCATGACTGTAAATTTGCCTTGTTATATATTATAAACAGCAGTTTATTTTTTTAAATAAGGAGAGAAAATTCAGTTTCAAAAGTTACCAAATATGTACTAGTTAACAAATATGAAACTACAAATTTGTACTAAATATGTACCAAATACTATTTACATAATCTTATTTTTTTCAGTTTTAATCAGTATAATCACACCTATCAGTTGATGAGTTTTATGTATTAATCCATTTGAAAAAAATAGAAGATAATACAAGGAATGTATATCATGATAAAGTGGAAGGAGAACCACAATGAGAATAAAGAGCCTATAGTTTCAATCTTGGTTCTGCTACTGGCTTATAGTGTCCTTTAGCTAAATTTCTTACCATTTGGGGGACTTCTTCCTCTTAAAATAATGGCAGTGGTGATAGAGTGATTGGCTGGTTTAGTTGATCCCAAAGATATATTTTTTAAAAAATATTATGATTCCAGGAGTCTCATTAATTCTGCATTGCCTTTTGAATCCATAATTGAGTACTGGTTTCTTTTGGTATCATATTGTTGACTATTTAAGATATTTAAAATAAATTCTACTGTGGAGTTTTATATATGAGTTATTGGAACTCAAATTAATGCAACCTTTATTATCACAGCTTATAACACTTACCTTTAAGTGTGGCCGGTGGGGTTTTGGTTGTAGTGAAAGTATAGATACTAGACAGTGGTCCGTCACCAGCTTCATTACATGCCTGGATTTTAAATTTGTATTGAGTATATTCACTCAATCTTTGCACTTTGTGAATCTGACAAGGTCCATGGTAAATGATAGAAAATCTAGGAATGGGAATCGAGATGGGAGAAGCAATATTATTAATTAATAGTCGTACACATACAAATAACTATATAACTGACTTAAAACTAGTTTTTAAAACCTGAACAAGGCCTAAAGTAACATGAAGCCAGATAGATAAAACACAAAAGAAAAAAATCAGTGTAAATATTATAATGGCAAGGAGCTGGCTTTCATATTTCTTTGATAATTTCTATACCCTGGTATTAATGTGTGTTGTATAAAGTATTTTGGAAGAGGCAAAACAGAGAGCTAAATTATCAGTAGGAACTGAAGAAAGTGTATCTATCGTGATCATGGGATGCTTTCACATCTATTAGTTCATTGAAACCACTTGAAAGATAGGAAATTTTAAAACATTTTTATTATAATACATGTTAAATAGTAAAAATAGTTTACCTGCCAGATCGGGCTCCCATTAACAGATTATAGCTTATAACGCTGGAAAGTGACCCTTTGCTTGAAGAGTTACCCCACTTCAGTTTCAGGCTTTGGTGTCCAAAGACTACACAGTCAAGACGTGGAGGCTCAGGTGGTAGTGGCTTGGTTTTGGTTCTTATTGATTGGCTAAAAGGGCTTAGTCCATAATGATTGATAGCTTGAATTCTGATTCTAGTGGTGAGAAGAAAAAAATTAAACTATATTAATTTATATTTAGAAAAGAAAATAAATTTCTACATTTAAGCTAATCCCTTAGTAAGCCTATGTAGGATATTGATCATGCTGTTATACTAATTATTAAAGACAAATTTTTGAGACAAAAATCTCGAATTTGCTTAATCACTATAGGTAATTCTGGATGACGAGAAGCTAGCTCTTAGTAATGCCAAAGTTTTCTAAAGCAGTAAGACTCTTTCAAAGGAAATATTATGTAGGCTATATAAAACATACAAATGTAGATTTGCTCAAAATTCTCAAAGCTTTACATTTACCCAAATTAAGATATGAGCGACTTACTTGTATATGGTATCAGGGTGTAGATTTTTCAGAAGACACTCTGTTACTCTATCAACAGTCAGAATTTTTCTGTCTCCATATTGAATGTTATATCCGGTGATTGGAGAGCCATGGCAATTTGGTTCCTCCCATTGAATAGCAATGCATGATGATGCCAGTTTGGCAGGAACTTTGTTTTGAACTTCATGTAGCATTGGTACTACTGCTGGTACACTTGCTGGTGTGGTTACTGTGCCAGTTCCTCCAAACATTCCAACTCCAACTATATTTACAGCCTAAAAATGAATACTGTGTTAGAAGTTCATTATTACTTTTTTTTTGCATAAACCATTTTGCTGCAAAAAAATAAATTTTCTTAAACTCAAATTCTAACAATATGGTCCTTTTAAAAATTGAGATATAATAGATAACACTAATATTGGGTAAGTTTAAGGTGTATAATGTGTTGATTTGATACATGTATACATTGCTATATGAAACAATATGGTTCAAAGATGCTGACACACATTGAAATCTTTAGAGTGCATATTTAGGAAGGTGAAATGTCTAAATATGAGAGATAAATGAAGAGTGCTATTATGGACACTTAAGGAAAAATATACCCAAACCAAACTTATTACTCCACCAAATTTTCTTCCTTTTTTTCATCTTATAGTTTCTTTCTCTGTTGATGGTAGCCCAAAGATCACATCCACTTATCAAATTTCACTGATTTTATAAAAACTTGTTTATTTTGAGATCATTGTAGATTCATATGTACTCTTTACCCACTTCCCAACAAAGGTAACATTTTGCATAACTATACTGAAATATTGCAATCAGGAAACTGACATTGATAAAATCTATTGACATTATTCAAGTTTCACCAGATTTACATGCATTCATTTTTTTTGTGAATTTAGTTTTATATAATTTTATAGTGACCACCAACACAATAAAAATATAGAAGTTGTGGAGGAAAAAAAATGGCGTAGATGATAGAGGCTTTGTTCATCTCTCTTATGACCAAGTCAGAGTGGTGACAGAAACACGGATCAAACAGCAAGCAAAGTCACCTGGGATCTAGATGAACAGAACCACTACAACTAGGGAGAGAAATAAGAAATCACCGTGCAATGACAGAAGGTAGGACAGGGTGAAGACAGGAGGCTGCCTGGTTCCGAGCAGCTGAGTGGGACAGAAGCTGTGCCAGCAGCAGCTGGCAGCCGCAGGTGCCTCGTAAAGGGGCCATGTCTGCGACTGGACTTCAGTGGTGACAGACCTGCTCCCTCTGAGCACCAGCACCTGGTCGGCTTCTGGGGGAGTGTGGGAGGCACCAAGGGTTTACAGGGGTACACTGAGTTGTTGGAGTGAGGGCTGGAGGTGAGGCTTTCTCCCAGGCAGAAGTGCTGGTAGTATCCATTGTTCCTATGCTGAGCCCTCCTCCCTCCTAGTGTGCAGACTCAGTGCCACCATAGCTGACATGTCATCGAACTGGATAACAGAGGTCACTCTGTCCAGAGGACTCCCTGAAGGTCTGCCTCCCCCAACTCATGGCCCTACCCAGGCCACATCCAGTTGTATCCTCAGTGAGTCCAGTGTTCCTTGCTGAGCCAACTCCAAGACTCACACTGGTGACAGCTGACCTCGGTTTCTGACATGGCATCTTGAGGCAACAGTAAGCACAGCATCTGTGGATTGCTTGCTGACTCTTAACACGTGGCCCTGGAGGGTCACAGGTTGTAGCTAAACATGGCCTGCAGCTGAACCCCTCTCAGTACTGTGCCACTGGACACCTACTACAGAAATCCACACTAATAAGACTGAGAGACTTAGGAGCTTTGCTTAGTACATAGAAACAAACACAGAAAGGCAGCCAAAATGGGAAGACAAGCAGAACCCATATGAGAGAACAGAACAGAGATCCAGGAATAATGGAGTCAAGCAATCTAACAGATGCAGAGTTCAAAACACTGGTTATAAAGATGCTCAATGAACTTAGGGGAAGTGTAGATGAACTCAGTGAGAACTTCAACTAAGAGATAAAAAACAAAAATGGAAATGAAAATGATAAAAGAGAACCAGTCAGAAATGAAGAACACATTATCTGAGATGAAGAGTATATTAGAAGGAATCAACAAAGTGGAGGAAGAAGAGGATCGAGCCACCGATATAGAGGATGGGGAAGCCAAGGACACTCAAATCAGAATGGCAAGAAAAAAGAAGCCAAGACTATAATAATAATTTAAGGAGCCTATGGGACACACTTAAATGTAAAAATATCCATGTCATAGGGGTACTGGAAGGAAAACAAGAAGTTGAAGAGCTATTTGAAGAAATAATGATGGAAAACTTCCCTCACCTGGTGAAGGAAATAGACATAGAACCCCGGGAAGCTCAGAGAGTCCCCAAAACCAGGAACCCAAAGAGGTCCACACCAAGACACATCATAATTAAAATGCTAAAGGATAAATACAAGAGAAAAATCTTAAAAGCAGCAAGAGAAAAGCAGTTAGTTACCTATAAGGGAGCACCCATAAGACTGGCAGCTGATTTCTCAAAAGAAACTATGCGGGACAGAAGGGCTTGGCACAAATATTCAAAGTGATGAAAACCCAAGATCTACAACCAAGAATACTTTATCCAGCAAAGCTATCATTTAGAGTCGAATGACAGATAAAGAGCTTCCCAGACAAAAATAAGCTAAAGGAATTTATTGACACTAAGCCAGTATTACAGGAAATGTTGGACTTCTTCAAGAAGAAAAAACATGTATCAAAAACAAGAATAAAGAATGGTAATAACTACATTCCTATCAAGAAGTACGTCAAATGCAAAAGAATTAAGTGCTCCAACCAAAAGATAGAGTGGCTGAATGTTAAGAAAATAAGACCCCTACATATGCTGCCTACAAGAGACTAACTTCAGATTAAAAGACACACAGACTAAAAGGGGATGGAAAGAGATAGTTTCTTGGTGGACCTAGAGGGTATTTTGCTGAATGAAATGTCAGAAAAAGACAAATATCACATGATTTCACATATATATGGATCTAAAGAACAATAGATACAAAGAATATTTTGAGGGCTACTAGATGGGAGGGGTTGAGGGGGATGACAGAAAGGAGCAAAGGGATTAAGAAGTACAAATGGATAGTTACAAAATAGACATGGAGATATAAAGTGTAGCATTAAGGCAAATAGTCAATAATGTAATAAATATGTAAGGGGGAAGAGGTGTACTAGATTTAGTGGAGTGATCACTATGAGTTATATAGATCTCTAATTACTTTGCTGTACAACCGAAACTAATATATTATTATATGCCAACTATAATTGAAAAAAACTCATTGAATTGTACAATGTAAATACGAGCAACTGTCTATTATATTTCGATAAAGCATAAAAAAGATATAGAAGTTCCATTATAGTAATCCCTTGTGCTACCCTTTTATAGCCACAGAAACCTCTCTCCCTCCTTCTTTTTCTAATCCCTAGAAATTAGTAATTTGTTTTTCCATCACTATAATTTCGTCATTTCAAGAATGTTATATAAATGGAATAATGCAGTATGCAATTTTTTTAGGCTTTTTTTTTTTTCAGTCAGCGTGACTCTCCCGCATATGGATAGCTTGATTCTTTTTACTGTTGTATAGTGTGTCATGGTACAGATGTACTACAGTTTGTTTAACCACCTAACTGTTGAAGGGCATCTGAGTCATTTCTAGTTTTTGGCTCTTACAAATAAATGTGCCATGAATATCTATATACAGGTTTTTATTGTGGACATAAATTTTCATCTCTCTGAGATAAGTGCCCAAGAGTGCTAGACATATAAGTGCATGTTTAGTTTTGTAAGAAACTACCATACTCTTTTCCACCAGAAATTTATGAATAACCCAGTTTCTTCCATCTTTGCCAGTATTTACTGTCATCACTATTTCGTATTTTATCCATTCTGATAGGTGTGCTAATGTATCTCATCACTCATTTCTCTAATGGCTATTGATGTTGAAGATGTTTTCATGTACTTATTTGCCATTTTATATACTCTTTTGTGAGTTATCTGTTCATGTCTTTTGCCCATTTTCTAACTGGGTTGTTTAGGTTTTTAACTGCTGAGTTTTGAGAGTTCTTTATATATTCTAGATATTAGTCCTTTGTATTTTGTGAAGATTCTTTCCCACTCTGTAGCTTTTCTTTTCATTTTCTCCACAGGGTCTTATGCAGAGTAAAAGTTTTTAAATTTGGGGTCAAATTTATTAATTTTTCATTTTATGGCTTGTGCTTTGGTATTCAGTTTAAGAACTCTTTGCCTAGCCTAGATCCTGAGGATTTTCTCTTGTGATTTTTTTTCCTAAAAGTTTTTATAGTTTTATGTTTTAATTTTCAGTTTTCTGTGGTCTATTTTAAGTTAATTTGTGTATAAGGTATGAAGCTTAAGTTGATTTTAAATTTTTTTTTTGCCTATAGATATCCAGTTTCTCTGGCATAATTTGCTTAAAAGGTAATCAGTAACTCATTTGCATCTTGTCAAAAATTAGTTGCACATATTTGTGTGGATTGATTTCTGGCTTCTTTCTTCTGTTCCATTGACTTATGTGTTTGTCCCTCCATTAATACTATACTGTCTTGATTACTGTAGTTATAATCTTTAACGTTAGGTAGAGTGATTTCTTCCACCTTATTTTTCTCTTTCAAGAATGATTTATCTATTCTAGGTCCTGTGACCTTTCATATAAATTTTAGAATGAGCTTGCATGTATCTGTTTCAATTGATATGGTCACACAATGTTTCTTCTCCAGCCTGTTTGTATAGTAGATTACATTGGTTGGTTTTCCAGTTTTGAACCAGGGTTGCATACCTGGAACAAATCCCACTTGGTCATGATGTATAATTCTTTTTATACAATGCTGGATTGGATATGCTAATATTTTGTTGAGCATGTTTTTGCATCTAAATGAGTTATTGGATAGCAGTTTTATTTGTATTTTGATTTCGGTTTCAGGGTAATCCTGGACTCATAAAATGAATTGAGAGCTCTCTCATCTTCTTTTTTCTGGAAGAGATTATTTAAAATTGGTGTTAATTTTTCTTCACATGCTTTGTAGAATTCTCCGGTGAAAGCATCCTAGCCTGGAGATTTTTTTTCCCAGGGCTTTTTAAATTTATGAATTCAATTTATTTGATGACAGTAGGGCTATTCAGATGGTCTTTTTCATTTTGACTGAGTTTTAGTAGTTCGTGGTTTTCAAGGAATTTGTCCATTTCTTCTTTCTTATTACATTTACGAGTATAAAGTTGTTCATAGTATTCCCTTATTATCTTTTTAATGATTGAAGAATCTAGTGATACCCTATATTTTGTTCCTGATATTAGTAATTTGTATATACTCTCTTTTTATCTTTGTCAGTCTTACAAGTGGTTTATCAATTTTATTGATTTTTTTGAAAGACTAGCTTTTATGTTTCATTGATTTTCTTTATTGTTCTCCTGTTTCAATTTCATCGATCTCTGCTTGTACCTTTTTATTTCCTTCCTTCTGCTTGCTTTGGATTCATTTTGTTCTTCTATCTACTAATCGAGGTAGGAGCTTAGATTATTGATTTGAGTCCTTTTCTTTTGTAACATAAGTATATAGTGCTATATATTTCTCTCTCAGCACTGCTTTAGGTGCATCCCACCTATTTTGGTATATTGTATTTTTATTTTCATTCAGTTCTATGAATATAAATTTTTTTCTTTAATATTTCCTCTTTGACCCATGAATTATTTAGAAATGTATTGTTTAATTTCTGCCTGTTTTCAAAGATATTTCTGTTGTCTTTTAGTTTGATTTTATTATGGTCAGGGAACAAACTCTGTGATTTCAATTATTTTACATTTGTTGGGATTTGTATTAGGGCCCAGGATATGGCCTATTTTGGTGAATGTGCTATGTATGGATGCTTGAAAAGACTATGTGATCTTCTATGCTGTTGTTAGGTGGTGTGTTAAAATAATGTATATTAGATCCTGTTGCTTGTGTTGTTCAGCTGTTCAATATCCTTGATTATTTTCTGTTTAGTAGTTTTATCAGTTGCTGAGAGGGGTGTTGAAGTCCCCAGCTATAAATGTGGATTTGTCTATTTCTCTTTTCTGATTTATCAGTCTGTGCTTCATATATTTTAAGGCTCTGTTTGTTTGGTGCGTACACATTTAAGATACTTATGTGTCTTGGGGATTTGATCCTTTTATCATTATGTAATGTCCCTCTTTGTCTCTAGTAATTTCTTTGTTTTGAAGTCTTCATATATGTAGCCATTCCTGCTTTTTGGTTTTATTAATGTTTGTATGGCATATCTTTTTTCCATCCTTTTCCATGCAACTTTCCTATGTTATTGTATTTAAAGTAAGTTTCTTGTAGGCAGAATATTTTTCTATCATTTTTTGACCTATTCTTCCATCTCTGTCTTTTAATTAGTATATTTAGACTTTTGCATTTAAGTTAATAATTAATAAGCTAGCACCTAAGTCTGCCCTTTCATTTTTTTCTGTTTCTTCTGTTTCTCTTTCTTCTATTTCTTACCTGGCAATAGTGACCTCATTCCTCAAGGAACACGCCCCCCCCTCCCCAGGCTGCATGTAATTTTTTCACTGTGTCTCTGGCCTCAGCAGCTTCCTTCCTGGCAAGGAGTCAGGGCAGGGATCTGTGAGGCTGAGGCCTGGACAACAAAGGCCACCTCCCTTTTCCATGGACACTACTGGGGTCTCCCATCTCAAGTCTCCTGGTTCATTTCTTACTTTCCTATGTAATACTTGAATGCTTTTTGGAAAACTTAATTTGATTGGATTTGCTTATAGTATTTTAAGTATATTGCTTCACATAGTTTTCTTAGTGGTTTCCCAGGTATTAAAATGTACATATAGAACTTATTGCAGTCTGTTGGTATTGCTGTTTTACCAGTTTGAGTGAAGTCTACAGGGTAACTTTACCCTCCTCACTTAAAAAAAATGTGATTGTATTAAGTATTTCCTCTCTATATATTGAGCACCACAATAGATGGTGTTATAATTTTTGCTTTAAACATTAAATACATTTCAAGAACCTATAAGGAAGATGGTCTATTATATATTTATCCCCATTTTTACCCATTCCAATTTTTTTTTATTTTTACAGCCTTATTGAGGTATAAATGATAAAATCATCATATATTTAAAGGGTACATTATGGTGATTTGATATACATATACATTGTGAATGGATTCCCACCATCTAGTTAATTATAACCATAACCTCACATATTTATCATTATTTTTGGAGAGAACATTTACATTCCACTCTTTTAGCAAATTTCAATTATGTAAAGGTTTTTCAAATATATAGTCACGTTGTTTTACATTAGATACTCAGAACTTATTAATCTTATAGCTGAAAGTTTATATCATTTTGTCACCTATCCCTATTTCCCCCACCCACCAGCCCCTGGCAACCAATTTTCTACCCTCTGTTTCTGGGAATTTGGCTTTAAAATAAAAAGATGCTACATATAAATATTTGTATTTCTCTCTCTGGGTTGTTTTACTTAACCTAAAGCCCTCAAGATCCATTCATGTGGTTGCAAATGGCAGGATTTCCTTCTTTTTCATGGCTGAATAAAATACTTGGGTGTTTCATATTTTGGTTATTGTGAATAATGCTGCAATGAACATGGGAGTGTAGATGTCTCTTAAATATCTTGTTTTTATTTCCTTTGAATATATATCTAGAAGTGGGATCGGTAGAACATATAGTAGTTCCATTTTTAATTATTTGAGGAACCTTGAAACTGTTTTCCATAGTGACTGTACCAATTTTTATATTACTACCGACAGCGCAAATGGGTTCCCATTTCTCTACATCCTTGCCAACACTAATTCTCTCTTGTCTTTTTGATGATAGTCATTCTAACAGATGCGCTATGGCAACTCATGTGGTTTTGATTTGCATTTCTTTGATGATTAGTGATGTTGAGTACCTTTTCATGTGCTTGTTGGCCAGTTATATGTTTTCCTTGGGGAAATGTCTATTCAATTCCTCTACCCATTTTAAAATTGGATTATTATTATTATTATTATTATTATTATTATTATTTTTGCTATTGAGTTTTAAGAGTTACTTGTATGTTTTAGATATTAATCTCTTATTGGATATAATATTTACAAATATTTTCTCCCATTTCATAGGTTGCCTTTTAATTTTTTGATGGTTTCCTCTGCTGTGCTGAAGCTTTTTACTTTGATATATTCCCTCGTTTATTTTTGCTTTTTTCCCCTTTGCTTTTGGTGTCAAGTCAAAAAATAAATAATTGCCAAGACTCAGGTCGAGGAGCTTACCCCCTATATTTTCTCACAGTATCTTATGGTTCTAGGTCTTATGTTCAAGTCATTAATCCCTTGTAGGTTGATTGTTGTATATGGTGTAAATAGAGGGTTAGTTTCTTTTGCATGTGGCAGTCCAGTTCAACATTTAGAAGAGATGATCCACCCCCATTGTGTATTCTTGGCTCCTTTGTCATAAATTAATTAGCCATATATGCATGGGTTTATTTCTGAGCACTCAATTCTGTTCCATTGATTTATGTGTCTGTTTTTCTGCTAATACCTTACTGTTTTGATTACTATAGCTTTGTAATATAGTTTGAAATCAGTTAGAGTTATGCCTCCACTTTGTTGTTCTTTCTCAGGATTGCTTTGGCTATTTGAGGGCTTTTGTGGTTCCATGTAAATTTTAGAATTGTTTGTTCTGTTTCTGTGAAAAAATGCCATTGGTATTTTGATAGGGGTTGCATTGAATCCGCAGATTGCTTTGGGTAGTATGGACAATTTAACAATATTAATTCTTCTAATCCATGAGCATGGACTATCTTTCCATTTATATTTGTCTTCCTCAGTTTCTTTTATCAATGTCTTACAGTTTCAGCATATAGATCTTTCATCTTAAACTTATTTTTGGGTATTTTATTCATTTTGATGCAATTGTAAATGGGATTATTTTCTTAATTTCTCTTTCTGATACTATGGATTAGTATGTAGAAACACAAGTGATTATTGTGTATTGATTATGTATCCTGTAACTATACTGAATTCAGTCACTAATTCTAACAAGATTTTGGTGGAGTCTTTAGAGTGTTCTATATACAATATCATGTCATCTGCAAATAGAGACAGTTTTACTTCTTTCTGATTGGATGCTGTTTTCTTTTTCTTGTCTAGTTGCTCTGGCTGGGACTTCTAGTGCTATGTTGAATAAAAGCGGTAAGAATGGACATCCTTGTCTTGTTCCTGATGTTAGTGGAAAAGCTTTAGGGTTTTCACTACTGAGTGTTAGATCTGGGCTTGTAATATATGGCTTTTATTATGTTGAAATATGTTCCCTCTCTACCCACTTTGTAGAGAGTTTTTTTTTAAATCATGAATGGATGTAAAGTTTTGTTAGGTACTTTTTCTACATCTATTTAGAGGATCATACGATTGATCTCTTCTGTTGTCTTTTTAGTCTCTAATCATTTATTTCCACTCTGATCTTTATTTCCTTCTACTAGATCATTATTAGTTTATTTTATTATTTCCATCCTTCTACTAGGCTTAAATTGTTCTTTTTCTCATTCCTTGAATTATAAAGTTAGGTTGTTTATTTTTTTTCTTATTGCGGACATTTATCACTATAAGCTTTTCTCTTATAACTCTTTTTGCTGCATCCCATAAGTATGCTGTATGCCCATTTTCATTTGTCTCAAGATATTTTTTGAGTTCTCTTTTGTCTTCTTTGACCCTTTGGCTATTCAGTAGCATATTGATTAATCTCCATATATTTAAATTTTCCAATTTTTTCTTGTAATTGATTTCTAGTTTTATACCACTGTGGTGAGAAAATATGCTATGCTCAATATTTCAGTATTTTTAAATTTATTGAGATCTTTTTGTCACATAACATGATTTATCTGAGTGCTGTTCTATATGTGCTTGAGAAGAATGTGTAGAAATTCTGCTGTTGGACAGAATGTTTTGTAAATGTCTGTTAAGTCCATCTGGTCTAGTGTGAAGCTTAAGTCCAATGTTTTCTTTTTGATTTCCTCTGTAGATCATTTATCCATTGTTGAAAGTGGGATACTAAAGTTCCCTACTATTAATGAATTGCTGTTTATTTATCCTTTCAGGTCTGTTAGTATTTGCTTTATATATTTAGGTGCTCTTATGTCAGGTGCATCAGTATTTATAAATGGTATATCTTCTTATTGGATTGACCTCCTTTTCATTATATAATGACCTTCTTTATCTCTTAATACAGTCTTTGGTTGAAAACCTATTTTATTGAAAATTATTTTGAAATTTTATTATGTAAATATAGCTATCCCTGAGATTTCTGGTCAAGGTGGTGCAGCAGGTAAAGGCTGTGCTCACCTCCTCTCATGACCACTTCAAAATTACAACTAAACTACAGAGCAACCATCATTGAAAAAGTTTAGCTGAAGTTTAGCTGAACAGAATTCCTATAACAGAAGAAGCCACATCAAGACTGGTAGGAAAGGCAGAGACACAGAATAGGCTGGTCCCACGCCCATGTGTGATGGTTAAAAATTGGGAGGGATACCTCAACTGCAGAGATCCCCACTGAGGTGCGAGGGGTTCCAGCCTGCACCAGGCTTCCCGCCCCAGGGTTCCAGTGCCATAAAGAGAAGTCTTCATAACTTCTGGCTGTGAAAACCAGCGGAGATTGTGGCCAAGTGAGACTGAAGGTGGGTGGAGTGCCAGGCATTCCCTTTAAGGGCACATTCTTACTTGCTGACAGACTCACTTGCTTTGAGCTCCAGCATTGTGGCAGCTGCTCAAGAAGGCACCAGAGACATAGTAGGAGTAACTGAATTGTCTGGCTTCAGAGTAAGGACTGGAGAGGCAATGTTCTTCTAGACATAAGTGCTGGCAGGAGCCATTGTTCCTTTGTTGAACCCTCCCCTCACCCTGCACATGCAGGTGGGCACCATACCTGAGTCTCCATCAACTTAGCTAAAACAGTTCACCCCACTTAATAATTCCCTGATACTGCTCCACCCAACTTGTGGGCCCACCCAAGCTGCTTCCAGTGGCTTTTCCACACAAAGAGCCTGTCTTTGCTCATGCTGCGGACTTTCCTAAAATCTCTCAAAGGTTCACAAAACCCAAACAAGCAGCATCAGGCCTCAGCATGCCCTGTACCACTTGCTTAGCACCCCCAACACTGGTACTGGCAGCAGCCAGTCTCAGTTCAAGGCTTGGCCTCTTATAGGTACCTCAGAGCCCAGCGTAGGTGGTAGCTATCTGCTATCTGCCAATTGCTTTGTGGCTCATGCCAGGTAGCCCCAGGCAGGGTACAGGTGGCGGCTGAACTTGACTTGTGGTGGTGTACCTCCCAGGAGGCCCCAGGGCAGGCATGCCTATTGGCAGACTTTGGCTGTGCCAGAGCACCACCTGGCCGCCTATGTGGATAACACACACAAATGGCAGATTGGGCAGGCTCTAGAGCCTTGCTAAAGTGAATCCTGCTCTGTAGGGTCAGCCCCTGCACAACAGCTTCTCCATTGTAGTCATAGCCAGTCCTTACAACCAGTCCACCTGAAAGTCCATCCCTCCCATTGATGTGCCAACAGCAACCAAGGCTCAACTACAACAGGAGGACACATACAACTCACACAGGGGACACACCTGCAGCACTCAGCTCAGGTGAGCAGGGAGACTCTGCTACTGGGCCCTACAGAAAACCTACTACATAAAGCCACTCTACCTAGACTGGAAGATGTAGTAACTCTACTTAATACATAGAAACAAACACAGGAAGGCAGCCAAAATGGGAAGTCAAAGAAACATGTCTCAAATGAAAGAACAAGACAAAGCTCTAGAAAAAGAACTAAACAAAAGGAGAAAATCAGTATACCAGATGCAGAGTTCAAAACACTGTTTATAAGGATGTTCAGTGATTTCAGAATTTCAACAAAGAGATAGGAAACATAAAAATGGATATAGAAAACATAAAAAAGAGCCAGTCAGAAATGAAGAATACAATTACTGAAATAAAGAATATATTAGAGGGAATTAACAGTAGATTAGATGAAGCAGAGGATCAAATCAGTGATTTGGAAGATAAGTTAGCAGAAAACACCCAATTTGAACAGCAACAAAAAAACAGAATAAAAAAAATGAGGATAGTTTAAGGGATCTCTGGGACAACATCAAGCGTACCAACATAGGGGTACCAGAAGGAGAAGAGAGCAAAATGTTGAAACCTTATTTGAAGAAATAATGATGAATACTTCCTTAACCCGGGGAAGGAAATAGACATACAAGTCCAGGAAACTCAGAGAGTCTCAAACAAGATGAATCCAAAGAGGTCTACACCAAGATGCACTATAATTAAAATGCCAAATGTTAAAGACAAAGAATCTTGAAGCAAGAGAAAAGCATTTACCTACAAGGGATCTCCTATTAGACTGTGAACTGATTTCTCAACAGAAACTTCGCAGGCCAGAAGGAATTGACATCAAATATTCAAAGTGATGAAGAGAAAGGACCTATAACCAAAATTACTCTACCCAGTAAATGTATCATTTAGAATTGAAGGACAGTTAAAGAGCTTCCCAGACAAGAAAAAGCTGGAGGAGTTTATCATCACCAAACCAATATTACCAAAAACGTTAAAGGGATTTTTTTTTTTTAAGTAGAAGAGAAAAGAAAAAAAAAAAAGATAAAAATGATGAATAATAAAATGGCAATAAGTACATATCTAGCAACAATTACTTTAAATGTAAATGGATTAAATGCTCTGATCAAAAGATAGAGGGTGGCCGAGTAATTAAAACATAAGGCCTCTACATATGCTGCATACAAGAGACTCACTTTAGATCAAGAGACACACACAGAATGAAAGTAAAGGCATGGGAAATGGTATTTCATGAAAACGGAAGTAAAAAACAAGCTGGGGTAGCAATAATTATAATCAGACAAAATAGACTTTCACACAAAGGCTATAACAAAAGACAAAGAAGGACCCAGTCATTTCACTTCTGATTATTTATCTGAAGAAGCCCAAAACACTACTTTGAAATGACATGTGAATCCATATGTTCATTGCAGCATTTACAGTAGCCCAGACATTAAGGCAATATAGATATCCATTAATGGATGAATGGATAAAGAAGTGGTATACATATGCAATGGAATATTACTCAGCCATAAAGAAGAATGAAATCTTGCCATCTGTAACAACATGGATGGACCTCAATGGTAATGTGCTGAGTAGAATAAGTTAGAGAAGGACAAATGCCATATGATTTGTTATGTGGAATCTAAAGAACAAAATAAACAAAACAGAAACAAACTCATAGATACAGAGAACATTTTGAGAGTTGTCAGATGGGGGGAGTTGGGTGGTGAGTAAAAAAGGGGAAGGGATTAAGAAATACAAATTAGTAGTTACAAAATAGTCATGGGGATGTAAGGTATTGCATAAGGAATATAGCCAATAATGTAATAAGTATGTATAATGTCAGATAGGTACTAGATTTTTTAGGGTGATCACTTTGTAAGTTATATAAACGTCTAATCTGTTTACACCTGAAACTAATATAATATTGTATATCAACTGTAATTGAAAAAAGTAGTATAGCTACCCTTGACTTCTTTTGGTTTTCACATGCATGGAATATCTTTTTCTATTCACTTTCAGTTTGTGTGTGTCCTTAAAGCTGAAGTAAATCTCTTGTAGGCAGCATATAGTTGGGTCTTGTTATTTTGTCCATTCAGCCACTGTGCCTTTTGACTAGAGAACTTAGTCCATTTACATTTAAAGTAGTTATTGATAGGTTTAGACTTACTTTTGTCATTGTGTTCATTGTTTTCTTGCTGCTTTCCAATTCTTTTGTTTCTTCTCTTGCTCTCTTTATGATTTGATGATTTTGTATAGTGGTATGCTTAGATTCCTTTCTCTTTATCGTTAGTGTGTATATTACAGGTTTTTGCTTTGTGATCACTTTGAAGTTTATATAAGGCATCTTATAACAGTCTATTTAAAGGTGATATTAACAAGCTTGAACACATAGTTAAAATGTATATTTTTACTCTGTATCCTTTTATGTCTTTGATGTCACAATTTATATCTTTTATCTTTTGTATCTGTTAACAAATTGTTGTAATTATAGTTAATTTTTAGTAATTTTGTCTAACTTTCACACTAGATTTATAAGTGATATACTCATTTCTGTTTAACTATGTATTTACCTTTACCAGTGAGATTTATATTATGATATGTTTTCCTGTTACATATTAGCATCTTTTCATTCATCTTAAAGAAGTCACTTTAACATTTCTTGTAAGGTCGATCTAGTGGTGATGAACTCCTTCATCTTTTGCTTATCTGGAAAACTCTTGATGTCTCCTTCAATTCGGAAGGACAGCTTTGTTGGTAGAATATTCCTGGTTGGCAGTTCTTTTCCTTCAGCTCTTTGAATATATCATGTTTCTGCTGAAAAATCTGTTGGTAGTCTTTTGGGGGTTCCCTTATATACAACAAATTGTTTTTCTCTTGCTGCTTTTGAGATTCTCTTGTCTTAAACTTTTTACAATTTAATTATGTGCGTTGTGTGGATCTTTTGGGATTATCTTATTTGGAAGTCTCTAGGCTTCCTAGACCTGGATGTCTGTTTCTTCCCCCAGTTTAAGGAAGTTTTAAACTATTATTTCTTTGAATAAGCTGCCATTTTCTCTTTCTCCTCCTGGGATCCATATAATGCAAATATTGGTCTCCTTGATAGCATCCTATCAGTCCCCTATGCTATCTTCATTCTTTTCCTTCTTTTCTCTTTTTGCTTCTCTGATTGAATGAGCTGTACTGTCCTGTTTCATTTGCTGAGCCTTATTTCCACTTGATCTTATCTGTTGTTAAATACTCTATTGAAATTTTCAGTTCAGTTGTTATATTCTTCCCTGATGTGATTTGTTTGATACTTTTTACCTTTCTATCTCTTTGTTGAAATTCTTACTTAGTCCATGCATTGTTCTCCTGACCTTGGTGAGCATCTTTATAATTATTTTGAACTCTATGAAGTAAAATACTTATCTCCATTTCATGCAGGGCTGTTTCTGGAGTTTTCTTTTGTTCTTTTACTTGGAACATTTTCCTCTATTTCTTCATTTCCCCTGACTCTCCATGCTCTGTGTGTGTGTGTGTGTGTGTGTGTGTGTGTGCGCGCGCGCGTGTGCGTGTGTGTGTGTGCGTGTGCGTGTGCGCACGCGCGTAAAACATTAGGTAAAACAGCCACCTTTCCTGGTCTTGAAGGAGTGGCCTCATGCAGGAGATGAACCTTATTGTTCTGCCTGGCCCTAAGTCCTTATATTCTCTAAAACCTTAGTGATTGTTCAAGCCGCTTTCTTTGTTTTCAGTAGTTCCCAATAGTTCAGGGTGTGCCAAGATCTGTCAGTATCCCAAAGGTGCTGATCTCAGTCAGCACTAGATTCAGACTTCATCTTTTAAGATATGCAAATCAAGCACTTTCAGGGAAAGATCTGGAGGTGGTTATTTCTGACTGCTGCCTCTGTGCTGAGCCCTGAGGCAACAGCCAGTTAAAAACTGTTTCTTTGTTTGCTACAGTACTCTGGCATCCACAACTGCAAGTTCCTCTGGGTCTTCTGGATGAATGTCCCATTGGCTTTCAGAATTAGATGTTTTGAGGGCTCATCCCTTAGGTGGAAATCTTAAAAGTTAGGGTGCTATATGTTTGATCTAGACTCTTCACTACCTAGGGAGAAGCTGTAAGTTATGAGTTCCTTTCTAATTGTAAGTTGCTGTGCTAGATGTGGGGTTTATGGTGAGTGTGTATCTCAGCCTCTCCTGCCCATTTTGATGTAGATATTTTTCTCATTTGCCCAATGAGTTGCTCAGCTAGTTTCTGTAGTTTTAGTGTGTCTATGGGAGGAAATTGCGTTCAGGAGCCTCTTAATGTCACCATCTTGGAACAGAACCCCAATGTTATTTCTTTTCTGAAGTTCCAAGCCTTATGTTATCATTTCCTTTTTATCTAGAGTACTTTCTGTAGCTATTTTTTAAAGGTAGGTTTATTGGCAAGAAATTATTAGTTTATCTTAATCTATGAATGTCTTTATTTCTTTTTCACTTCTGAAGGTTAGTTTTTGCTAAATATAGTTTGCACTTAACAGATCATTTCTTTCAGTACTTGAAAAATGTGCGTCACTTCTTTCTGGCCTCTGTGGTTTCAGATGAGATACCTTTGCTCATTTGAATTGGTGTTTACCTGTAAGTAATGTACCATTTCTCTCTGGGTGCTTTCAAGATTTTTTTCTTTGTCCTTTGTTTTCAGAAATCTAATTATGTGTTTCAGTGGTGTGGATTTCTTTGTTTTATTTATTTTTTTATCCTACTTTGAATTTGCTTAGCTTTTTGAATTTGTCGATTTATGTTTTTCCCTAAATTGGGAAGTTTTCCTAATTTCTTTGCATAATTTTTCATTCCCACTCTTTTCTCTCCCTGGGAATTTAATGATAAGACTATTAGCTCTTTTGTTATTATCCCTTATGTCCCTGAGACTCTGTTCAGTTTATTCTTTCTAAATCCTTTCTGGTGTTTAGATTGGGTAAATTCTATTAATCTGTCCTTAAGTTCACTGATTCTATCTTCTGTGATCTCCACTGTACTTTTGAGCCCATCTAGTAAGGTTTTTATTTTGGTTATTGTATTTTTAAGTTCTATAATTTCCATTTGGTTCTTTTCTATAATTTCTGTTTCTTTGCTGAGATTTTAAAAATATTTTTTTCATTTGTTTCAAGATAACTTACAATTGCTCGTTGAAGTATTTTATTTTTAATAGCTGCTTAAATCCTTGTCAGATAATTCAAACCTCTAATTAATCATTGAGTCTGTTAATTGTTTTTTGTCATTTAAGTTGTGACTTTCCTGGTTCTTGTAATGACAAATGATTATTCTGGACATTTTGAATATTATGAGAATCTGGGACTTAATCATTTTGTTTAGTACAAAGGTATTGGAGGTATAGTACAAAGCTTGGGTAGGATGGAAGTTCAGCTCTTGTCTAGGCCCCTTTGATACCTTTCCAGCAAAAGCAGGGTAACTATTTGTATTGCATCACTGTCTCTGAGTACTGGTGTAAGCCCAGCTCTCCACTGGGCCCTTCTGATACCATGGGGAGGGGGAAGTGCAAGGCTAACACCTCTGTGTTCCTGCAAGGTGGTAATGGAAGTCCAGCTCCCACCTGGGTCTTGTCACCAAGGGAAAGAGTCGGGGAGTGGAGTGCCAGTTAACATAGCATTTCACCGCCTAGATCTTTCTCTGTGATGCTGAGTAGAGATGGGGGCTAAGCTCTCTACTGGACCTCGCTGACAGCAAATAAGGGGGGACCTGAGTGCTGACTAGCCCTGCTTCCCATATCCTGTTTCAGTTTGTTGGTAGGTGGAAGTGTAGGTTTAGCTTCCAACTGGGCCTCACTGACACAGGAGTAGCTGTAGAGTGCTAAATAGTCCAAATCATATCGTCTTTTCAGTCTCTTGCTACTGGATGGGAGTGGAGGCTCAGCTTGCCAACACTATCCCTGCTGGGGAATTAGAGTACTGCTGCCTGCTTCTCTCAGAGTTATGGGCAATCGTAAGCTCCTTGCTTGGCTATACTGACACCAGTTGGAATGGGAGCAGAACACTGCCTGCTTCTGCCAAGCAGGGGATAGAAGATTAACCCTCTGCTTGGCCCTGCCCAAACTGAAACCTCTGGGTAGGGAAATTAAAGCATGTTGCTTGCTTCTGGGGTGAATTGGATGATCAGCTTTCTACTCGGCCTGTTGAAACTTCAGGGGTGGGGAAGGGCAGG
This sequence comes from Pteropus vampyrus, assembly GCF_000151845.1. Taxonomy (NCBI): domain Eukaryota; kingdom Metazoa; phylum Chordata; class Mammalia; order Chiroptera; family Pteropodidae; genus Pteropus; species Pteropus vampyrus. The sequence goes on along the minus strand of NW_011889416.1, from coordinate 177,083 downwards.
GGTGTGTGTGGTTTTTCCATTGATGTTTGGCCAGAGTAAGGTAGGTAATATTTTCTGTTGTTAGGCTACCATTTCCCAGTCATTTTCCTTGGCACGGGGAAAAGGCTTTTTTTGGGAGTTTTTTTTCCTGTCTGTCCCTGTTGGCAGTTTGGAGTCAGAGACTTCTCCTGCACCTTTTTTTGGATATGTGGGAGGTGATAAGAAAACCTAGAGGGCTCAACACTATGCTGTTCCTCAATTTATGAGGTCCCTAGGATCTTTTTCCACATTTTTCTTTCCATCATTCAGTCATCCTATGCTTGTTTGTTGTGTCATGTTCAGGGTTTTTCAGTTGTAAGGACAGCCTGGGAGGTGTGGGGATATTCTGTCTTGGCAGGAACCCATTTCACTGATTTTTACCTTTAATATCTTTCAAATCTATTAACATTTCAGCTTTCCTACTGCAGTAGCCAACCTATCCTTTGGACTATTGTGGTGGCATTCTAACTAATAAATATATATTGTGAAAACATTTTTTCAACACAAAAAATAGAGACACCCAGAAATCTGACAAGATTTTTAAAAAGCAACTTCCAGTTGTGAAAGGCAATCTGGGAGATGCAGTTTAGATGCCAGTATTAGGGCTCCTAGAGTTTGATGGCTTAACTTTATAGGGATAACATATCAGGTTGTTTTAAATTTGGATTATCTCCCCAAACCTGAGAGTTAGGAGGCTTATAATTCTAGTAGCTCAGAAGAGGAAGAGATCACTCCCAGCTAAAGTTTTCAGGGAAACATTTATATAAAAGCTTGGTTTTATGGGACAAGAGAGGCAACACAGTATGAATAAATGTACAAGGCATACTTGGGGGCAGTGGTAGAGTAAACTTGTTTGAAATAGTTTATGTAGTTTATACTAATTGATAATAATTATCCCTTTGGGTGCTTTTTAAATACATAGATTAGCAAGTCTTTGGATTAGAAATTTTGATTAATAGGTCTAAGTAAAGGTGCAGAAATCAGTGTTTTTAAACAAGCATTTCAGGTGATTAAGTTCAGGAAAATTCTGGAAATACGTAACTGTAGAGAAAATAATGGCAGATCAAGTTGGAATAGGAAGTAGGTGCCAGATTATGTGGGGTTTAAATGTAAGGTGAAGGAGCTTAGAATGTTGTTACTGAATATGGGGAATATTTAAGATTTAGAAGTCTGTGATCCCCTTCTGGTTTCTACACTGGAAATGGTGCCAGTATCATGAATGTAGATAACATAAGTTAATAGCTGTTGCCTTATTTACATTGGAAGAACTGTCACGATTACCTGAACTCTGCAAAAATACGTAGTTGCAGGAATGAGACTTTTAACTTCATAGCTCAGACAAGGGCCAGTGTAAATCAAGTGCATTGATTCTTCAGTTTGTCCCCATTCTAGTCTGTAATCAATGATTTCAGCACCATTACATACAGGAATCTGAAAGATGCAACAAACAGATATTGATTCTTTCTGTTAGTGTTCACTTACTAGATACTGTGGAAAGTTACATGTTCCTTTCGATTTCATGGTATGAAATAGACAAGTGTAGAAATAATTAAACATAAGACAGAAAGCTATAATTAATATTAAAAGGCTCAAATAAAATTAAGATAAAGGATTGACTAATCCCACATATTTGATGAATTACTATTCTTAATTTATTAACATTATTTTCAAATGAGTTACTTAAAAATGAGCAAACTTAGATATATTGATGCTGCTTAATATTGCTATTGATCAGTGGAATCAAACACAAACACCAGTACTCTGGCTTTTGCACAGTGATGCAATCAGACATGTCATTTATTATTATCAGATTAAAGCTTTAGTGTCAATGCCAAAAACCCTCTGCTAGAGTCTGGGGAAAAAGGGAAGAAAAATTCAAAGGTATTTAGTTGACTTCATAACTAGTCCAAATCTTATCTTTTGAGCTTGATTAGTTTGATTGGGAAGATATTCACATGAATATAAAAATTGTTATTTTCAAAAGTTTCATTACCTCATAGTCACATTTCTTATGTGTCATACTATAGAGTTACGTACAAATACTACCAGAGATTTCCTAATGAAGCTTTTCAAAAAATCTTAAGTTCTATAAATTGATTTAATTTTATTATGTCTTATTTTGATTTTAAAAATTTAATTTGTTACCTATTGATTGTCTGTTTGGTTTTCCAAGTTTATTATCTTTCATTATAGGATCTGGAAAGCAGGGTTACCATAGTCTTAGCCTTCCTAATAGCACTACTATCAGGTCTAGCACTAGTGTGTTCTAGAATCATGGTCAAAATTTATGGAACCCTAATCTAAAGTCTGACTTCTTAGGATGTTCTAGACTTTCAAAAAACTTTCTAAACCAATTATTGTGCTTTTATATCACCAAAGATAATAAAAATAAATTGATAACATACTCCCCAACTAATAACAACACAGGTTGAACCTTTGCAGGTAAGCACAGGTGTACCACATTGAGAAGGAGGGCTTGGGCCTGGCATAGTTTCACAGCTCGTTGAATGAGATCCAAACTACAAATAAACATAAACAAACAAATAAGCAAACACACAAATTATTGTGTAGGCATGGTCACTCCCCACCTTGACAGGAAGTAGAAGCATATATTCATCCAAAGTGAAATGAACTAAAAATGAATTAACTGAAAAATATAATTACCCCATCTCTATTTACTCACTGTGCATCTTGCTTCAGAGCCAGAGTTCTCTTGTGTGTCATCTTGGTTCTCTTTTGCCTTTTTGGCATATGTAAGTGCTTCAGAGCTTCTATTAGGAGGAGGATTGTCTAAAAATATGTAAAATAAACAAATTTTTTTCATGTAATTTTAAGGATGCTTCTTTAAAATAATACAAAATAAGAAGACTGTGAAAACAAAGTAACAGAATTCTAATTATATTAATTTATGCCAATTAACTTTTTAATTTAATTTCCAGATTTTAAGAAATTTTATAATTTCAATTAAAAAGAAATCATTTCCTAAACATTATTTGATTTTGTAGCACAAGAAAACCATTTGCTCTGCTTTAATAACATTTAATATATAAAAAGCAGAGGTTATAAAACAAGAAATTTAGGTCAGTCATTCAAATCATACAAGAAGCCTCACCACATTGGATGCTGTTTTCTTTGGACTTGGCTTTACCATTTGATGGTGGAGGACAGCAAGATGAAGGAGAGAGGGTAGGTGTTTGAATAGTCAATGTATCTGAAGGCTAAGAAAAATACAAAATACCTTATGACTATAACGACTTCAAGTTCAGTTTTGTAAAACATTGAGTAATATAATATAATACAGTTCATATGATACAGTAATATGATACAATTCTCAATTTAAAAACTTTTCTCTTTCTCTTTCCTCACCTGGCTTTGGCCTATGGGCGAAGTGCAAAAGACTCTCAGTTTATATGTAGTACCAGGTTGCAGGTGATCATATAGAAATTCCCTCATGGTTCCATTGTAGATTATGTTCCAGAAATTTACTGAAAGGATAAAAGCAAATTTATCCAATTTATTTATAAGTAACTTATAAGTTTTATGAGTTCTTGTTGTTATCTCATGTATATACTAAGTAATAACCATTTTGAAAATTAGCTGTGGTCCAATTACCTACTTAAAATAGTCAACTATTTATATTCCCTGTAGAATTAATCATAAAATCATAAATGATTAATAAGTAAACATGATTTGTGACCAAAAACTGGAGAAATCCAGGTAAGTTCTGGGGTTTAGTTAATAGTATTGTACTAATGCCAGTTTCCGGTTTTGATAATTGCATGGTGGTTATATAAGATATTAGTGTTAAGAGGAGCTTAGTGAAGGTTATACATGGAAATTCTGTATACTAATTTTGCAGCTTCTAGGAAAATCTAAAATTATTTCAAAATGAAAACAAAAGTCATGATGCCTTACCATCCAAATTTTCATTAACTTCTAAACTGTAACTTGAAATATATGTTCCACCATTATCTTTGGGTGGTTCTGAAAAAAGAAATAAAATTATTCTTGAACAAACTTAAAAGTCTTTCAGTGGAATGTTATCTCATATAGTAAAATTTTTTTCACAGGGGAGGAAAATACAAACATGAAACTTAATAGGATATTAATATTCAGATATTAACAAAGATGATAAAAACAATCCAAGTTACATGGATTATGTACTTGGAATATTAGATATGAAGCATTTAATTAATATTTTAAAGTTCTTTGGAAGAGACTGAAATGTTAAGTATACATATCTTAAAGTTGACTTTGTCAGTCTAGAGGCAAAATTTGTATAAATATAATTTCTTGTCAACTTAACATTTACCATTGATGTATTCTTCTAATAGTGGCCCCTATATTAGATATAGTCTTACTTGGAATAACCATAATTTAAAGGCCCATATAAAGTTCAGTAATTTGTTCATTCATGAGTTAATAAGATAGCAATAGAGAACTAGAAAAAACAATACAGTTTACAACTAAACTAACTTATATGGTGAACTATTTCATATACAAATGATTAAGAGAATATTTTGTAAAGCTAGGGGCAATTAGATTTCTTCTCAATAGTTAATAGTAAGGCAGTGGGGGTGAATTTTAAATACAAAAAAAAATTACTTACCCCATCCAATTTTTACTCTGTGTGCATGGATCTTTCCCTTTATATATGGTTTTTTAGGGGGTCCAGGGTTATCTGGACAGGTAGTATATTTTACTTCTCCACTGGGGTTACTCCTTCCCTCCATATTGTAGGCAAAGATCTGTTTAAAAGAGAATACCTTGTTTGACCACTAGAAATAAATGTGTGATTTGAAAATGTGTATAGGTTGCAAATAATATAAAGCAAGTTACTTGACTGAAAATTTTTGAGAACTAAATGCAAAATAAGGTTTAATTTCAACCAAAATAGACACATTTTTATCTCTAGTGAAGAGCATAATTTTATATTAAAATGTAAAAGAAATTTATAAATTATAGCCACATACCCTGAACTTGTATGTAGTACTTCTCTGAAGATTTTTTATAGTGCATGAAAGATCTTCTCCATTGTATTTAGGTTTAAAGCCCAACCCCTAGAAATGAAAGAGTGTACTTAGGAATCAGGCAGGCCTGGGTTTAAGTTCCAACTTTAACTTATTTTCCATCTGGGTGGTCCCGAGCAAGTCCCTTAATCAATCTGAACCTCAGTTTCTCTATATAAAAATGGAGATAATTTTTACTTTAAAGGGCTCCAATTTTAAGAATGTAATGAGATGATGTATATGAAAGCACTTAGCATATTACTTACACAGAGCACTTCTTGTTAGTTGCTTTATTTAAAATATGGCAAAATATACATAACTAAATTTATAGCTGCTTTTTAAGTTGACTAGCCTATTCAGTTTAGACTTGAAAGTTCAGAATGGAATGATACGGTTCACCCACTCACATCAGAATACCAGGGAGATGAGGAAAGGGCTTGCCCTAGTAGAAGTATGCAGAGGATCTGTGTGACCAGACAAGGTTGGTGGGGATAGACCCAAAGCTGAAGAACTAACACACTTCTCTGAGTCTCTCTATTCTGTTGTTATGGCTGCTACTGCTTCTAGCTAATTTACAGGGACTTGGGTACCTTCAGATCTCCCTGTGCAGGCTTGCCTAACCTTGTTTCTGCATTGGTCCCATCCAAAACACAGAGACTAAAGAATCATGCAGTTTGAGAATAAATTAAATTAATCAAAGTTTTTTTTCAGTGTAAAATGCATATAAAATGTACCTAAGACTAAAGTTGAAGATTAAAACATATGAAAAGAAAACTTACAGATCCTGCTTCTTCCATTTCTAGTACATAAGTAAGGCTATCATTTAGGTTTGTGTTAGTTGGGGCACACCACTCTAGTGACAAAGTACAGATTCCTGCTTCTTTTAGCTTAGGTGGCAAAGGAGTTGGAGGCATATTTCCTGATGTATAGAAGACTACTATTTCACTGAAATCACTGAAAAATAAATCGAGATGGAAAAATTAGTTTCAGGTTCTTATTGAAGCATAGACTTTTAAATATTGCAATAATTCAGTATACCTCAAGCCAAAGTTATTTTTGGCAGCTAATCTGAATGAATATTTTGTAGAAGCATTCAGTTTAAGGATCTTATGCTGTTTCATGGTACCAGTATAGCAACTTTTGAAGTCTTCACCTTTGCCCTTAATAATATACAAAAAAATTAGAATATTATAAAATGCTACAAATAACAAAAATTCATAATGTTAATAATAATTTACGTTCAAATGTTTTTAAAAATAAAACTGTTTACCTCATCCCATTCCAAAAGGAAGCCATTTATTTTGGAACCATTATCATTGGAACCCTAAAAATATCAGGAAGATAAGATTATGATAGGCTCTTTTCCCACAGTGTTTATATATATATGTGTGTATAAGGAGATATAAAATTAAAGTGATAGAAATTATTGTAAAATTAATCTTTTATTTTTGAAGCAATCCAGATTTTAAAATTAAAATGAAATTTTTACAGTCTATAAGATATGCCCAAATTATGTTTTGTTGTGTCTTTCAAATTTTATGAAAAGAAGAAAGTCCTTAAGTAAATTGAAAGGTAGACTTATTGGTAGCTACAATTATAAATAAATTAGGTTGTAAAAATTGACACTTCAACTTTTAATAATTATTGAAATTCCGATTGACATTTCCCAATTTACTTGATGCTTGATATAGACAGAGGAGAAAGATGATTATGGAGAAGGAAAAGTGCTAGGGAAATACGTCAGATTAGGCGTGCATAATTTCATATTTAAAATTCAAGACAAAGTAGAAAGAATGTTTTTAAATTAAAAAAAATATGTTGAAGAGGTTTTGGCAGTAAAATTCTTACTTTCCACTGTAAATTCAGGCTGCTCTTGGATCGGTTAATCAGTTTGGGTGCAAGTGGAGGGTCTGGTTCGCAACCTGGAGTTGTGAAGCTAACCACTTCAGACACGGTTTTGTGTGCTGAGCCTCTTATGGCTGTAATTCTAAAAATGTAATGACAATTGTAAGCTTTCAAATATATATCTTAACATATGTATTAAATTGCATACTAGAGTTTCCAGATATATTTCTTAAAAGTTAATTATAAAAAAATTTTCTAATAGCACAAAGCTGAATCATTGCAGTCAGTGGCTCCCAAATCACCCTTTCACCTGCTCTAAATGAAAGAAAGTGAACTAATGCTGGATTTGGAGAGGTTGCTTTGAAGCTTGAAGGAAAAGCCACTGCTAGCAAGTATAGCAAGGCTGACTGCAAGAATCATAAGTAATGAACTGAGACAGACTGGGGAATCTGGCTGGCTACAGTGTAGGAGGAGAATGTGTAGGATGGAGTTCTTACCTTACAAAATAGGCCATGGATGGTTGTAGCTCAAGTAGAGTAAATGTAAGTCCATCACCACTGTGAAGATAACCTTTGTTTATAACAGATCTTATACATATTTAATATCTAAGTAACATTCCTAATCTTATATAATCAACTCATAAACTAAGAAGCACAATTCTCCCTGAAGTTTAGATAATTTTATATTGATGCAAAAAATTATATTAATAATTCAAAATTCTTCATTGGCATGCCAAATTGATACAGCTTTAAGAAATGAAACTTCATCATTTTACCACTGCAACTTCTTCACACTGTAATAATACAGATTTGTTTTTAGCTTATTTTAAATAGCATTGATATGAAAAGGCTCAGAGACAACACCATACATCATGCAATTTATTTGTTCAGTCACAAAGAGCAATCTTTCTTAAGTGGGCACCTGTCTGCTACAGTGGATAGAGTAGCTGTGCTCCCACACATCTTCTTGAGCTAGCAGTCATAAGTACCTAGCTGTACACTACCACCTCAAGTAGCTCCTTCAGGCTCTAAACCCTGAAATATCTTCCAAAAAGAGCTAAAAGATTGTTACTTCTAAGCGAAGGCTGATACGTCTAAGCAAAGGCCACTCAAGGTTGCAGAGTGATCAGAGGTATAGATAGGCAAGCATATCTTTGTAAAAAACAACTTTTGTGAAATACATAACACCAGAAAAAGACCACTCTGTAAATTAAAGCAAAACTTTATAAATAGCTATTCATCACATTTTACATCTTCTCACCTCTCTACCCAATATAAAAGATTGTATATTGTAATTCTTAAATTTAAAATTTCTAGCTGCCAATTATAAAAGAAATAAAACTTTACATAATAACTAATTACATTCAGATTTTCACTTTGAATCTGAATAAAGATGACAAATTCTGCAAATAAACTTTAAGGTGTGTTATGATTTTTAAACTGCTATGGAGATCCAGGTCTCTGACTTATTTCTTGTTTAGTTTGGTGGGCAAAGGAATTTCTTTTTCTTCCCTACTTGGAATTTCCTTCTCACTGTGATTCTCCTCTCAGCATGCTCTTTTTCAGATTGTATGTCCCTATCCAGTCAAGAATCTGTTTTAAATAGTTGGTTATGCTCTTGCTGTGTCCTGCACTATATCTTTCCTAGTCCTGGTTCTATATTCTGAGCACATTCCTAAAATCATCCTGTTACTACTATCATAGCTCAATTTTGTAACTAGCTCATGTAATTAAATTCTCAGGAGATCCCAAGTCTTAAATTTCCATTGAAATGTAAATATCTCGCTTGTATACCCAATGGCCTGCCATCCTGTGATACTTACTGCTTCCCTAAAGTGACCTAAGAGAGAAAAAGATAAGGAAGAATTGGAGGGAACCTATTCTTCTCCTAGTCTAAACTTGTCAAATAGAAAAGCTGTAAACCAAGAGAGGGGACCAGTTGTTACTTAAGGTCCCTCTTAGCTCTAACATGATTCAGTGAATTTCGTGACTGACCTTGCAACTTACCACCACTATCTCTGTAGAAAATTGCATTCAAAGATTGGAAAAAATTACAGAAGAATCTTTAGGACTCAGCCCAGATATAAGTTGAGGTCTACATGTTTAGATAGACTATTTGAATCGAATAAGAAATATGAGATGATTAAAAAGAAAGGCTTACGTGTACACATTTTTATATTTTCCATTTTTACTGCTCTTGGATAGTGCCAATTCAAATGTTACAGGAGATTTAGTATGATCACATTTCTCAGAGCCATGCAGTTCCCATGAAATAACAGCAGATCTTGTTTGAATATCGGAAACCTAAAATAAATAACAAAAATTCAAGTAGGATACTTAAAATTTATAATTGGTAATTTATGCTGTAATCTTGCCCTAGGTTTCGTTTGATGCTAAGTATATCCTCATATTAGTTACTTAAATACTGTGATTAAACAATGAGCCATTAATATTATCTTTAGCAATGACACATTGGATCTTTATATATTGAATGGCTAAAGGAGATTATGAAATTTTAACCAGGTAAGGGCTTCAAATTATAACTGTACTAGAGAAAAATGTCAGTGAATTTGCATGTTTTAGAGTGATAAAGTAAATTAAAAGAAATACTTAAATATTCATTTTAGTTACTTACTACAGGTTTCTTGATGTTGAAACAGCATGACTTTCCATGTTCTGTTCTGCATTCTAAAAGTAAAAGAAAAAAGCACCTCAAACAAAATATTACATTGGCAAAAACAAAATAAGCTGTATCTATTTTACAATTAGAAATACATCATCAAGAAAACTAAACACCTAGTAGCAATTTACATTGAAAGTTTTAAAAGAAAAGAGCAGTCAAAGTGTACATTATTAAACAAACTCAAGAGATGAAAAATGTCCCCAATTTAAGTAAAATCATGTGAACTTTTTAGGACTATAATTTGGAATGTTTCACTGACAGGCAACCACAAAGTATTATGTGGCATGCACAAAAGATACCTGGCACACTTTGCATGAAGATGGACATTTCTGCATGACTTAAAAAGGCATTCTAATTGTGGTCTCATTAAGAATTTAGAGATAGGGGTACAAAAAAGACAAGAGGAAATGGAAGCAGAAAATGGCACGTAAATTTTAAAATGCGCCGAGGTTCCTAAACATTACGATGCTGTTCATTGGAAACAAAAACAAACTCCTGACCTTACCTTTTTCTGCTTCATTTGATGATGGGCTCTTGCTTTGTTTTCCACTTGGTTTTTGCTTGATATCTCCATTTCTTCTAGCCTTCTGTTTCTTTCTATGACTAATCTCAACATGAACATTGACAGTATTGGAAGTGCTAGCAGCATGGGAAGTACTGAGAGCATCATCGGTTGCAGAAGTGTTGGGAACACTTTCAGAGATGGGAGTGTTGGGAACATTGTCAGAAGTGGAAGAGCTTAGAGTACTGTCAGAAGTGGAAGTCTTGGCATAATTCATGCTAGAAAGGCTCAGGACACTATCAATGGTGGAAGGGTGCACAGCAGTGTCTGTAGTGGTACTAGGAACATGGTCAGTGGAAGAATTGCTGGGCGTATTATCAGTGATGTAAGTGCTTGGAGGGTTGTCAACAGTGTAAGTACTGGAGGTATTGTCAGCAGTGTGAATGTTCAGATCATTGTTCACAGTGTAGGTACTTGGAGCATTATTCACAGTGCAGGTACTTGGAGCATTGTCCACAGTGTAGGTACCTGGAGCATTGTCCACAGTGTAGGTACCTGGAGCATTGTCCACAGTGTAGGTACCTGGAGCATTGTCCACAGTGTAGGTACTAGCATTGTCCACAGTGTAGGTGGTTGGAGCATTGTCCACAGTGTAGGTGGTTGGAGCATTGTCCACAGTGTAGGTGGTTGGAGCATTGTCCACAGTGTAGGTACCTGGAGCATTGTCCACAGTGTAGGTACTTGGAGCATTGTCCACAGTGTCGGTGGTTGGAGCATTGTCTACAGTGTAGGTACTTGGCGCATTGTCCACAGTGTAGATTGGAGCATTGTCTACAGTGTAGGTACCTGGAGCATTGTCCACAGTGTAGGTACCTGGAGCATTGTCCACAGTGTAGGTGGTTGGAGCATTGTCCACAGTGTAGGTGGTTGGAGCATTGTCTACAGTGTAGGTACTTGGAGCATTGTCCACAGTGTAGATTGGAGCATTGTCCACAGTGTAGGTACCTGGAGCATTGTCCACAGTGTAGGTACTTGGAGCATTGTCCATAGTGTAGGTACTTGGAGCATTGTCCACAGTGTAGGTTGGAGCATTGTCCACAGTGTAGGTACCTGGAGCACTGTCCACAGTGTAGGTACCTGGAGCACTGTCCACAGTGTAGGTACCTGGAGCATTGTCCACACTGTAGGTACCTGGAGCACTGTCCACAGTGTAGGTACCTGGAGCATTGTCCACAGTGTAGGTACTTGGAGCATTGTCTATAGTGTAGGTACCTGGAGCATTGTCCACAGTGTAGGTACTTGGAGCATTGTCTATAGTGTAGGTACTTGGAGCATTGTCTACAGTGTAGGTACTTGGAACATTGTCCACAGTGTAGGTATTTGGAGCATTGTCTATAGTGTAGGTACTTGGAGCATTGTCTATAGTGTAGGTACTTGGAGCATTGTCTACAGTGTAGGTACTTGGAACATTGTCCACAGTGTAGGTACTTGGAGCATTGTCTATAGTGTAGGTGCTTGGAGCATTGTCTATAGTGTAGGTACTTGGAGCATTGTCTACAGTGTAGGTACTTGGAACATTGTCCACAGTGTAAGTGCTCAAAGTATTGTCCACAGGGTAGGTGCATGGAGCACTATCCACAGTGTAGGTGCCCAAAGTATTGTCTACAGTGTAGGTACTTGGAGCATTGTCTACAGTGTAGGTACTTGGAACATTGTCCACAGTGTAAGTGCTCAAAGTATTGTCCACAGGGTAGGTGCATGGAGCACTATCCACAGTGTAGGTGCCCAAAGTATTGTCTACAGTGTAGGTGCTTGGAGCATAGTCCACAGTGTAAATACTTGGAGTATCAGAGATACTGGAAAAATCATTAGTTTTGTTCACAAGCAAAGAAGTGTTGTTAACCATATAGCTATTCCTATGTCCACCAACTTGGAGTTCTCTCAGTTTTTTCTTCATATGTTCTCCTATTTTAGTAGCCCTTTCATCAAATTGGTTATAATTTGTTCTTCCATGGGAATAGGTTTCTAAAAGAGACAATGGAATACCGTTTAATAATTTTAATAATTTTATATCTCAAGGTCTTTTTAATATTTTTTTCAAACCAACAAAACACCAAAAAGCCATGCTTTACTTTAAAAATTTTTTCCTACTTTGCTTTAATACAGATATGAGATATGTGTGTATGTATTTATAATGTATTGATATGTATAGAAAGAAAAACATGAACAAATATAGATAGTGTTTTCCTAGGGAGTAACTATACTTCTAAATTTTAAGGTCATAAGATGATTATAATATTGACCCTTCAAGTGTCTTTTATATTCTCACTGTATAGCATTAATAACCAAAACATTTTTTAAATGATTTTTCCAATATGATTTAATAAACTCAGTGAGTAAAAATAAATAGCATAAATCACATGCTATATGAAAGTACAAAAAATTTAAAGAAAATTCTGTTTATGAGCATTTTACCTAAAACACAAACCAGTACTTATCATCATCAATCTTAACATACATGTATGAAATATTATACATTCATGGAAATTACTATCTTCTTTTTTCATTTTAATAATTGCCCAAAGCTGTTAATTTTAACAAAATAAAAATACTTCCTATTTAAGAAAATTATATAATACCATGATGCTCAGGGTATATAAATGTTGCTGCTGGTGGTGGCAGTGGTGGTGGTGGTGGTAGTGGTGGTGGTGGTGGCAGCAGCTGCTCTGGCACAGGCTCTTGGATGTAAGGTGGTGGAAATTCCCCTTGAGCTGGGGGATACATCAGTTGAGGGGCTTGTGGATACATAGGTGAAGCTGGTGTGATGAAGTATGATATTTGCGGTATAGTAGCAGGCATGGTTGTGTAGTAGTCAATTGTTTGAGGCACAACAATGATTTTGCGAATCCCATTTTCTTCTACTACCTAAAATGGAAGACAGAGTCATATAAAAATATTAGAATCCATAAATCCAGCATTTTTCCTAATAAGTTTTAGATTTACATCCTGTGCTCTTAATTTAGAAAACCTAAAGGATCAAAAATCAACAATCAAGTGAAACTATATCAAGCAGGAGGCAAGGTAATTCTTCCTTTTTCCCATATGTATAGCTTTCAAAAAGGTAATTTTTGACAATGGATAATATATTGACATGGTTCAAAACCATAAAGTATAAAAAAGTATACATGAAAAGTTTCCCTCCTAACCCTTATCTGCTCAGTGTCCCCCAGTGGATAACTACTGCTTTTAGTTTATGAGTCTTTCCAGAAGTTCTTTATGCCAATACAAACAAATAATAATATTCTTATTTTTCCTCCTTTTTATTACATAAAGGTAGAATTATTTATACTACTCTGTACCTTATTTTTCACCCTTAGCAATATATCTTGAAGATCTTTCTATATCAGTACATAGAGCTTCCCCATTTTCTTACGCAGCTGAATAGTGCTTCATCATATGGGTTTATTACACAGTCCCCCATTGACAAGCACATAGATTGTTTCCAGTCTTTTGTGGTTATAAACAATATTGTAATGAATAATCTTGTACCTTTATTATCCCAGATTTATGAAAATATATTTTTATGATAAATTTCTCAAAGTAGAAATGCTAGGTGAAAGGGTATATACATTTGTATTTTTGTTAGATATTGCCTCAATAGCTAATTCCATTTAGAACCAAACCGTATCGTATTGACTTATTTAGTGTGTGTTCTTGATGTTTATAGTTGTGCAATAGAAAAAGACATATTCTCAAGTATAAAACTTCTGAGGCCATGGAATATTTTATTAACCTCTATAGGAGCCATACCTCCTTGCCCATTTTAGGTGCTTGATAAATATTTGAGAAAATTTTAAAAAGTGCCCTTTGTAGTCTGGCAACTGAGAATGAAATACGACTGAACTGAAAATAATAAGTAATTTTAGGGACTAAAGCCCACACATTATCAGAAGACATTACTGTAGCAATTGTAATAGATAATTAAGATTGATTAAAATACAGAAAAACAAAAAACAATGGAGGATTAATGAATATGAAAAGACATGAATTCATTAAATGAATAAGGCAGTCCAAGGGAAGGAAGTTTGTTTAAACATCACTGAAATTGCTTTTTAGCAATGATAACATTAAAGTGAATAAAATAAATAGTATTCTAGAAGTTCTCTTATCATAGTAACACAACGAAAACTATAAATGATAACTTAATGCTAAACACTAAATAAAACCACACTAGTATACCTGAGACATGTAACCAGGAGGAAGGTATATTGGGGGCAAAGTGCCACTTGGTGACATCAGAGGTACATCTGCAGGTCCTAAAAGAGAATTATTATTAATAAATTTTTTAATAACTTTAAAGTCCATTTAACTTTGCACAGTGAAAACCAGCTCCAAGGTTTAACAATAGCCAGCCATTTTTATAAATGTATGTTGTTTAGTTGCAAAGGAGACTAGGTAAGCATGTAGATGAATCAGTGCAAATTAATCACAACGAGGAAAAATAACCAAGACACATAATAGAGATGGGGTAAAATTTATATTATAAAAATGTTGGCAAATTTTATTGCTAATAAAAATTAACTATAAGCCTCCCAGTATAATTGTACTTTACTTACCTGTTTTTTTCTCACCCCAAATAGTTATACATTGAGAATAGAAGTCTTACTCTGTACTATAAAATATATTTCTTATAGTGATGTTACATAATAAAAATTAAATAAATTTTCATTTTAAGGCTTTTCACCAATAATACATAGTAAAGTGAAATAGTTTTTAGAAAATAGCATATTATAGAGAAGGGCCCAATGCTACTTTTATACTAGGTATTCTTACACCTTAAATGTAGGATTGCATAGGAACTAAAAATACAACACAGAATGGAGACTTTTATGTCATCACTTTTATTTATCTGAAGTTATTATAATTAATGTTTAGTTCTAAAAATATATGTGGCTTTCAAGTCCTAGAATGGTAATTTACTTTTAATAATGGGGAAAAATAATAAATATGGGTTCACAATAAACTTTATATAGCAGCCATATGTAATCCATTGCTAAGTTGTAATGTTTTAAGAAATTTTGAGACACAGTACAAAATCACTTAGTTTACAAAATAACTGGCATAAAGACAGAAATAATCATTACTTTGAAATAAATCTTATATGAATTAAATATTAATTTTATATTACTACTGAAGCAATTCTATATTATACCTTTGCTATATATGTATGTACATGTATATATACATGTATAGGAGAAATTATTTATAATTTTCCCTATACATTTATATATAAAATTATTTATATATAAATAATTTTCCCCCTCCTGTACATTGTTCTATATTAAATGTTTAGTATAGTGCTGGAAAATGCTAGGCACTAAAGAAATACTTTTTCAATATGTGAATGGATATAAAGAAGAAGCCATGTGGAGAATGGTAAGAGGGGCAGAGACACAAAATGGATTGGTCCTATACTAACGTCGGGTAGTGAAAAATCAGGAGGGATATTTTGGCTGCGGAGAGCCCCTCTTAGGACTGAGGGGGTCCCTGCCCCACACTGGGTTCCCCAGCTCAGAGCACCAGTGCCAGGAAGAGGAGTCTCCACAACATCTGGCTGTGAAAATCAGCAGGGATTCTGCCCAGGTGAGACAGAGAGCTGCTGTAGACCCAGGCAGTCCTCTTAAAGGGCCCATGCACAGTTACTCACTGATGGATTCCCTTGCTCTGAGCTCATGAGCTGCATGCGGCAGCAGCTTGAAAAGTGCTAGGAACGTATGGGGAGGAAGTGAGTTGTCTGGCTTCAGGGTGAAGGCAGGAGGGGCAGCTCTGGCTGGGACAGAAGGATTGGCAGACACCATTGTTCCCTTGCTGACCCTTCCCCCCACTCATCAAACTGGCTGACACTGTTCACCCCACCCTGGTGATCCCTGAAAACCTGCCCCACCCAACTGGTTCACAGCCCTGAACCTCTTTCAGCAGCTATTCCTCACAAGCATCCAGCCTTGGCCTGAGGCAGACTTCCCTAAAATCTTTGAAAGATCCAAAACCCCAAACAAGCAGCAGCTGGCCTCACTTCTTGTACTTCTTGCTAAATGGCCCTCAGCCTGGCACAAGTGGCAGCCGGCCTCGGTTCACAGCATATCCTCTCCTAGGTGCCTCCAAGCCTAGCACAGGCAGCTACCAACTGCAGACCACTTTGTAGCTCCTAGCAGGTAGCTCGAGCTGGGCACAGGCAGCAGTTGATGTGGGCCTGCACCAGAGCCCATCCCAAGAGGCCATGAAACCAATTCATATGGTGACCACACCAGAGCACCATCCAATTAGCTCGACAAATGACACACCAAAAGGGTAGAATCAGCAGAGCCCTGCTACAGTTTATCCCACTCTGTGGGGTCACCCCCCATACATCAGCTCATTCACTATAGTCATGGCCATTTCTCACAGGCAGTCAGCCTGAGAGTCAGTCCTACCCACTGATGTGCCAATAGGAATCAAGGCTTAACTATGACAGGAGGACACACACAACCCATATAAGGGACACACCTGCAGCACCCAGCTCAGGTGACCAGGAAGACTGCACCACCAGGCCCCATAGGACACCTACTACGTAAGGCCACCTTGACAAGACTGGGAGATGTAGCAGATATACCTAACAAAACACAGGGAAGCAGCCAAAATGAAAAGATAAACATGTCCTAAATGAAAGAACAGAACAAAACTCCATAAAAAGACTAAACAAAATGGAGACAAGCAATCAAACAGATACAGAGTTCAAAACACTGGTTATAAGGATGTTCAATGGACTTAGGGGAAAAGTATATGAACTCACTGAGAACTTACACAAAGATAGAAACCATAAAAAAGAACCAGTAAGAAATGAAGAATACATTTGAAATGAATACATTAGATGGAATCAATATCAGATTATATGACACAGAAGATCAAACCAGTGATTTGGAAGACAAGGTAGTAAAAAACACCGAATTGGAACAGCAAAAAGAAAAAATCCAAAAAACAATGAAAATAGTTTAAGGGGCCTCTGGGATATATCAAGCATGCAAACATTCACATCATAGGGATACCCGAAGGAGAAGGGAGAAAGATAAAGGAATTGAAAACCTATTTGAAGAAATAGTGACAGAAAACTTCCTTAACCTGGTGAAGGAAATAGACATACAAGTCCAGGAAGCTTGACATGTCCCAAACAGGATGAACCCAAAGAAGCCCACACCTAGACACATCTTAATTAAAATTCCAAAAGTTAAAGACCAAGAGATTCTTAAAAGCAAAAGAAAAGCAATTAGTTACCTACAAGGGCGCTCCCATAAGACTGATTTCTCCATATTAATTTTGCAGGCCAGAAGGGACTGGCATGAAATATTCAAAGTGATGAAAAGCAAGGACCCACAACCAAGATTACCAGCAAAGTTATCATTTAGAATTGAAGGACAAATAAAGAGCTTCCCAGACAAGAAAAAGCTAACGGAATTCATCAACACCAAAACAGTATTTAAAAAATGTTAAAGGTAATTCTTGAAGAAGAAAATTATAAAAAATATGAATGATAAAATGATAATAACTACATATCTATCGATAATCACTTTAAATGTAAATGGATCGAAAACTCTAATCAAAAGACCAGGGTGACAGAATGGATAAGAAAACAAGACCCTTACATATGCTGCCTACAAGAAACCCACTTCAGATCTAGACACGCACAGACTAAAAGTAAAGGGATGGAAAAAGATATTTCGTGGAAATGAAAACAAAAAGCTGGGTAGCAGGACTTACACCATACAAAATATACTTTAAAACAAAGACTATAACGAGACAAAGAAGTACCCAGTAATTCTACTTCTGGGTGTTTATCCGAAGAAACCCGAAATATTAATTCAAAAAGACAGATGCATTTATATGTTCACTGCAGCATTATTTACAATAGTTGAGATGTGGAAGCAACCTAAGTGTCTATCAATAGACGAATGGATAAAGAAGTGGTAGATATATACAATGGAAGATTACTCAACCATAAAAAGAATGAAATCTTGTCATCTGCAACAACGTAGATAGACCTAGAGAGTATTATGCTAAGTGAAATAAATCAGAAAGATAAATACCACATGACTTCACTTATATGTGGAATTTAAAAGAACAAAATAAATGAACAAGCAAAACAAAAATATTCATAGATACAGAGAACATTTTGATGGTTGCCAGATGGGAGGGGAGTTGGGGGAATGGGTGAAAAGGGGGAAAGGATTAAGAAGTACAAATAGGCAGTTACAGAAATCACAGTGATGTAAAGTACAACATAGGGAACATAGTCAATAATATTGTAATAACTATGGTGTCAGGTTGGTACTAGACTTATTGAGAAGATCACTTTGTAAGTTATATAGATGTCCAGCCATTATGCTGTACATGTAAAACTAATATTGAATGTCGATGCTAATGGAAAATTAAAAAAAAAGTAAAAAATAAAAATAAAAAAAGGAAAAATGAATGAATGAACTGTCTGAGGACCTCAGCAGTCATCTCCTATAGGAGAATAGTCTAAAACTAATAGTGTCTGTCGATATCTTCAAAATCTGGACTTTTTGAAATGGAATTCTTGAATTAATTTTTGATTTTTAAAAGTACCTTATATGAAGTTCTCTAGTAAGACTAGCAAGACTAGCAAGATGGCCAGCTGCTGCTTGTTCTATTGATACTATGCTCTATGAGAAATATATAAATTCAAGAGCATTCAATCTGGCTCAAACAGGAAAGGATATTAGTGGAAGAGATTACTAGTAAAGTCATTTCACACTAATATTTAAATTTACTCTTTAATATCAAACAACATACATTTAATTATACTGACCTTGAATATTTTGAATGTTCCCATCATCAGACTTGATGGTGAGGGTCTCCCCAGGGTTAACTTGCACCAATATAATCTAGAAATAAACCATTTTTGATGACGTACTTTTTTGTTAATTTATGAAAAATCATTATTGTCCTTTTGAAAAACACTGAGACTCACTACTTATTGAGGACATGTGATGCTCAAGGAGAAGAGTACAATTGGATCAATGAGCACTTAGAACAAATTCAATACTCCTAAGTAAGAACAGGTCCTCCCCAAACCAAGTAAAACCTAATATAGTAAGGTTGTAGAAAATAGGTGCTTTGAGATGGAAAAACCAACCCCTCCCATTAAAAAAACCTGCAAAAAATGAAAAAAGCTTATCTGAAGGTAAAATTCATACATACTTGTTGTATCCAGTATTGAGGACAAGAATTCCATCTGGTATATCTCTTGGGATGAGTCATCATTTGTGAATAATTAGTAGTATACTGTGTTCCAACAGTGGTGTTCAGATGATAATTTTCCATCTAGGAAAAAAAAAACATTTTTAATTTCAATAAGGTCATTTTATCTCAGTTCCTTTTGACATAATGCCAAACAAAATTATAAGCTAGAAGCACAGTATTTGCTCGTTTTTAAGCTCCAAAGAAAAGTTAAGTGACTTTTTCACATTACATATGTAGATAAAAATTTTCTTGAATAGCTTATTTTAAATGTGTAAACACTAAATCTAAACTACACTCTATTTCTTTCTTGAGACCAATCCTATAAGTAGAAGTCATTGCTACTCAGAATGATACTTTTAAATATTAGAAATTTGAACTCACATCTATGAATGAATATGAAAAAACTTTAGTCTGCATTAGAGCAGACTAAAGTTTTAAAACCATTCATCAGAAGAAACTGGGGGTAGTATAAACTTTAAGATACAACACCAAGACTTTTGAGTCAATCAAGGGAGGCTGAAAAAGCAGCTAAGTCAACACAAAAGGAGGTTCTATGTAGCCTAAGCTAATGTTAAATGTCTCAAGCAAGTTTAAAAGGCATACAAGAAAGATAAATTGATGTTGGTGAAAAGACAAAACTTCTAAACTAAGTGACCAATCATAAAAAGTGACAGTTTTTCTAAATAAAAGCTAATACTGAATTTAAGAAAAATCTGACCAGTTATGATAGAAAAAAATACAAAACAAATCTACCCTTACCTGATACATGGGATTCCCACTGATAACTGGAGCTATAGGAGTTATTTCAGTAAGAGTAGGTGTAAGCCCATGTTCAGTCATGTCTAAAAAGATTGGCTTTCACAATAAATTATGTTTCTAAAAAGAAAATGAATTCTTAGATTAATCAAATGAAGTCAAAGTAGTGATTTTTAAAAGACAAAACCTGATATAATATTCCTGAGAAAAAAGCCATCATAAATACTTTTTCTCTCTAGAAATGTTTACTTAAATGAAATTGCTTTACATATTTCAAAATAATCATCGGTTTTCATAAATTAACAAACATAAAATTTGGAGTCAAGAGTTTTAACTTGTTCACTCTATACTCATAAAGACAAAGATAGCTTCATTTCACAGTGTGAAGAATGGTTTAAACAAGTCACTGGTCATTTGATCCACTCAGATTAAATTAAATTAATTTCTAATCTGTGATGTTACCTGCTAAATAAGATTGCATATTGCTTAGGAGGCTGTAAGAATTAACTAGATGCTTTTATAATGTTAACATAGATATCTACCTTAACTCTTTCAGATACTAAAACCAAAATATCTTAAACATAATCTAAAGCTTCAAACCCAAACTGTTAAAATACTTTTCAGGTTTAAATACTTCATGTGTAGATGGCACCAAGTGACGAGATATGGTCTGCTAGTCCAGATCCTTGATTCCATAAACACTTGGACAAAAATCAGAAAGAAAATAATGACTTTTTTGAAGATGGAGAAGAGGATACTCAAGAGGGAACCTCTTGGAGCTAGGCAAACCCTGCAAATGAAGTGTACTGCTGTGGTTCTACATCTCTGTGGTAACGATGATGCAAAGGAATGTTCACTATGTCATAATTCTAGTCACTGCTTACATCATTTCCTTACAAAGTTTTAGATGTAGTCTGAAGAGACTTTTTACTTATGAATAACTGCTTTTCATTAGTGAAAGACAGTTTTTTAAAAAAACTGTTGGGAGTCATAAAGAAATATAGAGTGCATCTAGTAAGAAATGTGTATGTTCTCTTAGGGATGTAGGAAATAGTTGCAAACAATGTTTTTTTTTTTTTTAAATATCTACTCAACAGTGAAAAGTACATTAGGCTAATTTAAATCTCTTGTATCACCACAAAATTTGTTTCATTCATGACAAAAGTCATTGCTTTCTAGCTCAATGTAATGACTGGATTAATCAAGATTTTATTTTTTTTAGATTTCCTAATTATTCTATTTAATTTTATTTACTTGATTTGATAGACTTTTAAAGTAAAAACATTCATTTTTAAACTGAAGTTCATTGAAGCATTCACTGAAAGGTTATTTATATCCATAGTCAGCAGTAAAATATTTTAATTTTATTAATAACCCTTGAATATATATTTTCCCTTTTTTGAATAAACTATCTTTTAGAATAGTATTAGATTTACAGAAAAGTTTCAGAAATAATACAGAGGGAATTCTCATATATATCATACCAAATTTCCCCTATTAAAAACATATTAGTATGACATTTGCTATAATTAATGATACAATAGATTATTAGATGTTAACTGAAGTCCATACTTCATTTATTTCTTTAGATCTTGCCTAATGTCATTTTAATTTTTTAAATTTAAATATTATTGACTATATTTCCTATGCTATACATTACATCCCTATGACTTATTTTATAACTGAAAATTTGAACCTCTTATTCCTCTTCATCTCCCTCCTCTTTTTTTTCAATTACAGTTGACATTCAGATATTATTTTAAATTAGTTTCAGCTGTGTACAGCATAGTGGTTAGACATTTAGATAATTTTTGAAGTGATTCCTCCAATTAGGTTAGGACCCACTTGGCACTATACATAGTTGTTACAATATTATTGACTATATTCCCTATGCTGTACTTTCCATCCCCATGACTACTTTGTAACTACTAATTTGTACTTCTTAATACCTCATCTTTTTTTCACCCAACCCTCTAACACCCCTGCCATCTGGCAACTATGGATTGATCAAGATTTAAAACAACCTATAACGACATTTGAAAAATAGAGACTATGCCAAAAATTTGTGTGTGTGTATGTGTGTATCCTCTTTTATCCCATAACCTTTTCTTTTTCATCAGAACTTCCAATCATTGGTGTACATGGTAGGTCAAATTAATAGATTTACTGCTTCACCTCTATCTTTTCTATAGCTGTGTACCAACTTAGATCTGGAAATTTAATTTAATCATTGATTTAATCTTGGGTGACATCCGTACATCAACAGATTTAAAGTAGACAGCCTGAGGTAGATAACTATCCCTTCAGCAAATATTGAGAAGGGAATTTTAATTGTTTTGAAATTAAAATAAATTGGTATTAGATTCCCTAAGATATAAAAGTTTTCAAAATACCTGTCTGTTTCAAGTCAATGTCACATACAATTAAGTGTTCCATTTAGAGAGATTGTTTTTAGTATTTCAGTTTTACAAGTTAAATGATCTGTGTTATATAAGGAATCAAAGGTCCTTTTAGCACTTGGAGAATGTCTTGTTCTTTCCCCTTATGTTTTGGCTATCACTTTTATCATTTTAAATTTAAATTTGAAATTCATGTTTAGAACTTTAATTTCTATCAATGTTGTGACCAGTTGTTTATATAAGAACAACAAAAATTTAAGAGTAAGAATAGCATCTCAATTATTTTTTCATGAAGATACATTTACCCTTTTTAGTATATACAATAATAATGTTGAATAATCAAAATGCAGAAACTAT
This sequence comes from Pteropus vampyrus, assembly GCF_000151845.1. Taxonomy (NCBI): domain Eukaryota; kingdom Metazoa; phylum Chordata; class Mammalia; order Chiroptera; family Pteropodidae; genus Pteropus; species Pteropus vampyrus. Next base: position 154,218 of record NW_011889416.1, on the reverse strand, counting down.
AGAACTTAGTAACTTTTTATAGATATGCCAATATTATTATGGGGAAAGGTACAGGCAATATATAATTTTCTTATTTGGCATCTACTTTATCATCTTCTTTAAGTACAGCTTTCATCCATTATATTGAAGTAAGATAAATAACTATATAATGAAGGATAATTTGACAAAGGATTGGTTGCTAAGGATTTTTTTCCAGTTTAGAGAATTTCTAAGGTTGTTCATTAAATACCTCTCCCCAGCAAAATCTATTTTCCATCTTGTTAGTCAGGCCAATAAACTACTCTATAAAGTGAAGTACCTTTCTCAATGCAGCTTTAATAATTTTGCTTTTCAGGCTCTTGAAATCTCTCTTAAAATCCTAAAGAAGCCTCTAGTCTAGCAAATTTACCATTATTTCCCTGCTACTCTGCACTGTAGTTGGACTATAAATGTAATGTTTTAATAAGAAACAGCTCTAATAAAATAAAATGTTATGTGAGGAAAAGTACAAAATGTTGAGTGGCATTACTACAAGTGAAACAAATCTTCAAAAATTCATCTTAATAAACTCTGTATATGAACAAAAATCATTAACTCTGGTCGAAACAAGGAATTACAGAACACAGAAAAATTACATTAGTTTTCTCAGAAGAAAAATCTTGAAAGCTGGGGAGGAAAATATTAAAATAGACATTCAGGCTTCTTAGTAATCTTGATAGTTTTAATTTCAAGCTGAGTGTACACTTTTAAGTACCCTCACAGTTCCATATATGCATAGAGAATGCTACAATTAAAAGTGCTGTTGCCTTACTGCATATTGCAATAAAGGCTTTTTGTGCCTCACTGTATAAAGCCCAAGCTAAACTATGACTATACAGAAGTAAAACTAAAATCGAGTATATCAATAAGGCAGGGACTACAAGGAAGTATTCTGAATTTTTATAGCATTTATTCAGTTATTGGTCAGGTGTCACTATTAACAGTTTACAGTTAGAAAATAGACATTTAAATAATTTCAGAATGGATATCTTTGATATCCAGTTGTGTATGTACTATAATAAAAGTGTAACTCTTCAGAATCCCATTTAAGTACATTTTATACTATGCCATGTGTAATCACTTTGGAAGAAACATGTGAACCTTAGACACTATTTTCAACTTTAAAAAGTGGGAAAATAGCTCAAATATTTAACCAGATTAAGAAGCAACACTTACTTTCCAGAATTAAATTTTAGGCTCAGAATTTACTTACTGCTTCATAATTTGGGTATTTCAACACAGAATGCATAGTTTTGGCCCATAAATGCTGTGTTTCCTACTTTTTTTTCCTCAAAAGTATCATTGTTCAGATAAAGTTCCAATAAAAGTCCAATTCCCAAGTCACGAATAACTGTTTCTAAAACTGGAGATAAATTATTTTAAAAAACACTTCTAGAATGTATACTTGCCTAAGAACTGCAGTTTAAATTTAACTTCTAGCTATATAAAAAACATATTCTGTATCCCCTTGAAATTAATATTAATTATGTAAGCCACTAATAAAGCAAACTGAATCTTGGTGAAAGAAAGCATGTGATCTTATTACCATTATTTTAGTTTTCTCTTAAAGGTAAAATTGCATTGTTTTATAGTGGTAAGTCTGAAAGTCAAAAGATCTGAGGTCAAATTTCTGCTTTACACATTACTGAGTAACTCTTGTTTATATTTTTATTCTGCATTGCCTAGTACATAGTAGGTACTTGAGAAATGTTGAACGGAGTGATGTAACCAACATGGCAAAATAAGAGGTTTTTTTTTTTTTTTACCATCTTCCCACTCACTCCAAACAAAACAAAACAAAACACATAACAAAAGAAACCCCATGATTTTCACAATCATCCACAGACAAGATTGCTATTGTAGAAGTCTTGGAGATATTACCTCATACATGTTAGAATGGCTGTTATCAACAAGACAAGATATAGTAAGTGTTGGTGAGGATGTAGAGAAACGGGAACCCTTACACACTGTTGGTAGAAATGAAATTGGTACAGCCACTATGGAAAACAGTATGGAGGTTTTGCAAAAAATTCAAAATAGAACTATATATGTTTCAGCAATTCCACTTGTGGGTGTATACTTGCAAGAAATGAAATCAGTATCTCAAAGAAATATTTGCACCCCCATGTTTGTTGAAGTATTATTAACAATAACTAAGACATAGAAACATCCTAGATATTCACTGATGGATGAATGCGTACAGAATCTGCCATTTGTGACAACATGGAAGGACTTTGAGGGCATTATGCTAAGTGAAATAAGTCAGAGAAAGACAAATACTGTACAATCTCACTTATGTGTGGAATCTAAAAAAGCCAAATTCATAGAAACGGAGAGTAGATTGGCAGTTGCCAGGTGCTGGGGAGGTGTGGGAACTGGGGAGATGTTAGTCAAAGGGTACAAACTTTCAGCTATAACACGAATAAGTTCTGGGGATCTAATGTACAGCATGGAGACTACAGTTAATGATACTGTATTATGTACATGAAAATTAGAGAGTAAATCATAAATGTTCTTACCACACACAAATAATTATGTGAGGTGATGGGTGCATTAACCTTATTATGGTAATCATTTCACAATATATACATGTATCAAATTATTTTGTACACCTTAAACCTACACAATGTTATGTGACAATTATGTCTCAATAAAGCTGGAAAAATAAATTTTGAATAAATGACGAACCTTTTCCCTGAATATGTCCTATTCTAGTAAGCAATCATTTTTATCATTTATTGACTATCCTCTCTAAAGCCACGGATGGGCAGGTTGATAAAATATATATTCTAAGATAAAATAATATATAAAATTAGGATGAGAATTATAAAGAATAAATATCTTTAGGATGTTTTCCTAAAAAATGGACACAAGAGGTAATATTGGACAGTAAAATGTAAAAAATCCACACAGTTGAAAGTATTTTAAATTTTCAAGTTGTTACATGTAATTATAAAGAATGAATTTTTTCCACATTGTGCTAAGTGAGATAAGTCAGACATAAGTCAGTGATAAGAAAGACAAATACCAGACAATATTACTTACATGCGGAATCTGAAAAAGCCAAACTAATAAAAACAGGGTTTGCCAGGGAATAGGGGTGGAGGGATAGGACAGATGTTGTTTAAGGGTACAAACTTGCAATGAGTAGTAAGTACTAGAGATCTAATGTGCAGTATAGAGAACATACACAACAATAATCATCAAACTTGCTAAGAGACTAGAACTTAATTTCAATCATTAAAAAGAAATGATAATTATGTAACATAATAGAGGTGCTAATTATCACTACAATGACAATCGTATGCTATATAAATGCCTCAAATTAACATGCTGTACAACTTAAATTTATACAATGTTACATGTAGAATATATTACAATAAAAAATAAAACGAATATAAAGAATGGATTTTTTTAAAAGCCAGAGATTTAATATACTATTATTTTATATGAATGAAAACATAATTTTAAAGTCAAATCGCTAATAGGGATTCTGGTTAATAATTTCTGCATAGAATACATCTGTAAGGTATTGAGTATAATTAAAGAAAACACTATATAAAATTTAAACATTTTTGGAGAACTTCCCAAATCAGGCAATGTTAAACCAAAAGAGACACAAACAACCCTTGAGCAGATTATTTCAGATACAAAAATGATTCCAAATCTCAATAAAGCAAGCATACTTAAAGACTGATTTCAAAAGTTAGAATTCCAGTATAAAAAGACAAAAGATGAGAAGGAATGAATACCACTGGAGCTTAATAAATTCTGAAGATATGGGAAAGTACACATGACATTGTTGGATAAATATGACAATAGAAAACTATAACATGCATCCAACTATGACTAATATGTTTACAGACATAAATACATATATGCATAGAGAATATATTGAATGGAAATACACAAGGATTTTACCAGTGGCTATCTCTGATTGAGTGGGATTATAGGTGACATTTTAAAAAATGATTTTTCTCTTATTTTCTAAATTTTCTAAAATTATTTCACTCTTAAAATTAAAACAGAAGTTATTTTGTAAAAGGGGCAATGAGAGGGTAAACCTAGGACAAATTTGCATCTGTACAACAAATACTGGAACACCAGAATCAAGATCTTCCTCTTCCCCCACTTGAAGGCAGAAGAAATGGTTTTAAAGACAAATAAAAAGAACTACAAGAGTACATCATCTAAGTAGTACTTCTACCTGAGATTATGTAAAGAATTTGTGATAGAAAATATGTATATTTAGTATATGAATAGATTTGAGAAGGGACTAGACAATATCTCAAGATCATCAATCAATATTGGATTATTAATGAAAACTGAGGATGTTTGAGATGAATATCCACTCTTCTGAGGCTGATGTTATCAAAGATAATTATGTTCTTCATGAAGTGTCTTATGGTATCACCACAAGTCATGGACTATGGGAATGGATGGTCATTGGCTGACCTAGTATGGCATTTCTAACCTCAAAGTTTCTATATAAAGAAATACTTATGTCACAAGTTAAAACGAAATAAAACAAAACAAAACAAAAACCAAGGTCCCCAAGAAAAGCCAGAACTACAAACATCAGCCATAATTTAAAAATTTTGTTTAGTTCTGGCAAAGGCTCATAGGATCATATCTTGCATATGTTATGATTCTTAGACTCTTGAGTTTCTAATTGAATGTTGTGGCTCTTTACCCTTTAATGAAATTAATAATACTTTCTGGTGAAACAGTCTTTAAGACTGAAAATATTATGGACTATTATATCAGATTAACATATCTCTAAATACATTCCTTATGCCGGTGTCATATACTCCTAATTTTTTAAAATTATTTTAATCTCCAAAAATAATTTTGTTGAATAGAATAACATTTCTGTAATAGAGGAATAAGATGTTATCATTAAAAAGGTTTATTAAATGCCATTCTTTAATTTTAGAAAGGCTACTATGTTCTCAAATTATCATTACAAATCAAATTATGTTGAACATTAAGAAGTGTGACACAAATAGAGTATCTTAAGTAAGAAGTCTTATATTTCAGTCATTTTAAAAATTTAAATTTTGGCACGGGTGAATTGTTTTTAATTGTTGAAAGATGTAAACAGAAAGAAGAGCTTGCCTACTTATAGAAAGAAAAGTCAACAAATAAAAACCAAGTGAGTATACTTGATAAGTTTAAACTTACCATATATTATACTTTTAGAGAGTATTTAATTCACTAAGTAATGTAATTAAAACAGAATGAGAGTTTGTGAAAAAATTTTTTTCACTTAGATGAAAATATTGGTGATAGCTCCAACCTCAGCGCAAAACAAACAAAAACCAAACCCAGCACATGCGCGTGCGCACAACACACACGCACACACACACACACAGTGTTAAGATTTTTAGAGACCTTGAAAGCTGGCGAGTTTAAGTGGCAGATCATTATAAATTTACTTTTCTTCAAATATTTCCAGAACAAATTGCATTTTGAATTGCAATTTTAATCTACAGTTGAAATATGGTAGAAAGTTTTAAACTCAAATTTCTTTGTCTATTTAATTCTTTTGCAAAACAAATAAAACAAGAAATGTTGCCTAGAGCTTAAAACTGGATTTAGGGACCTGACCTAGAATGCCAGGTTTGTACTGATGAGCAGGGCAATTTAAATTAGGAGCTGGAAGTGATTTTTCAGTAAGTTCTTCAAGAGTTTAATAAAAGAAGTCAGCGCTGCAAAAGGTACTTACTCTTCTGCTAAAATCTGATGGTCAGCAATGATGAGCTGTATGGAGCCACCTCAATCTGGAAAGATTTCACTACAGTCTTGTTCTGAGACACAAAAACAGGTGGAAAAAATTACAAAAAAAAAAAAAAGCCATGCTTTGCTAATTCTGCAGTTCGTTTCTATTTAGCACTGAATGAAAAATTATGAACTTTTCAAATAAGTCATCTGTTTTTGAGCTTAAAAAGCAGTATAAAATAAAACTTTAAAATTTTGTTAACAAGAATTAAAGTATTCTCAGGATACTAATTAGATGTATCTTTAATCTGCTTCCCTCCCTGAATATTTTATTTATCTTTGATTTAAAACAATTTATATTATCACATGCGGAGAAAAATATAAACAAAGGTTTCCAAGAATTAGAGTTAATTTCCATTCTTTGCAAAAAGAAAAGTTTTTGTTTGTTGTTAAGTAACAAAGCACTTTTGAAAATTGTTTTGGTAAATTACCAAAAAAAAATAAAAAATAAAAAATAAAATGAAAGCTCCTTCGTGTTTCTGTCCCCCACTCTTTATGAGACAGATACTACTTTAAGAATAGTGTTTCCCTTATATTCATTATGCTTTAAACCTTCTAAGAGAGAGTGGCATGTCAAAAGAGGGGCAGCATGCGCAAAAGTGGGGTAAGGAGGAGTGGCGTGTGGAGACTGGAGGGAAGAAAGGGTTAATTTTTCTCGTAAGGTGTTTTAATTTATGAATTAATGCTTATGGTCCTTGATTCTTTTGAGTATTTGTCAAGATACTGATAATTATTTTCTTCAGTGAATTTGGCATCAGCCAAACTTCTTGAAGACAATTTGTCCTATTGTCAAGGGATTGCTTATATAAGGACAAATTTGGGAAAGAAAAAACTTTCAAGTCTACCATTGAGAGAGACCCAGGCAACTTGATTCAAAGGATTTCAAAAGGTGCCCATTCAAGTTGTCTTTAATTATAAAATGATGATGATGATGATGATGATGATATGATGATGATGATGATGATGATAATGATAAATTACCGGTAGTAAAAGCAAGGGCATTACCAGCTAGTTTTCTTTTTAGCTTTAGAAAAGTCAACGATTCACAGAAATAACGGGTACCCCCCAAGGTGCGACGCAACGATAAAGAAAAAAACCCAAGGATTTCCTAACAAATCAACTTCCACCCTAACCCACAAAACACTGAACCTTTCTGTGGTTTAAAAAAAAAGAAAAGAAAGAAAGAAAAGAAAAACAGCCCAGCGCTGTACAAAGCTCTCGTGTACATTCCGCAAGGAATCTACATTTCTCCTTTCAATAAAATAAGCACCTAACCAGCACTTACCAGTCAGTGTCTACGGAAAAGGAAAAACGTAAGACAAATCAACACTGGGCAGAAATAGACAAGACTTTCCTGAAAAACCGTCCTCCGACCCTAGGAGCTCCAGATTCTATAAATGCCCAGAAAACTATAGTTACTGTAAAGTCCGGGAACATAAAAAGTAGAAAAAAAGGATGACTGTCCAAAAGCAGGTCACTCTCCAGGTATTTCCTAGTCGGAACAGTGCGTTCCGAATAGAAAGAGAGCAAGCTACAGTGACCCGTCCAAGATTAAGAAAGATAAAAGACCGGGCTGGAGGAGCGGTCACCAAATACAAAGACGAGCGGCGAAGTGAAGCTAAGCAGAGAGAGGAGCAGGCGGGACCTACGTGGCCGCAGCGGCGGACGCGCGGCGTTGGGGGCGGTGGAAGGAAGGTCCTTCCACGCGGCACTCAATGGCTGGAGAGGGAATGCGCCGTTTATACGGTCCCAATCTAATGAGGCTCCAGATGTAAAAGGAGCTCTTGGTCTCCCCTCGCCCTGCCCCCCAACTCGGAAACTCTTCCCTCCAAAAATATCCCCTCACCTACTTGAGCCTGCTGGAGCAGCGGTGTAACCCTATCCATCAGCATCCCAGCAACAGGCGAATTCAGCTCCAGGCCTGGCGGCCCCGCCCCTGCCCCCCCCCCCAACTCCTCACCCGGTGCTACTCCGCGCGTTCCATCCGGTCACCGCCGCGTTCACATTCTCTCGCAGCGCAGAAGTCTCCGCGCAGAAATCCTTTCGGAGACTGTTCACGCCCCCTTGGCATCCCCGAGTACACCAACAGCCGTTGGGGACAGAAGAAAGGCACAAAGTTAGGAGCTACAGCAGCAGCTGTTCCTAGCCTAAGGCCTGGGAGGGGAGGGGCAAGAAAGAAAAAGTGAGAGGAAAAGAAAAAAGAGAGTGGTCACAGTGGCCTCAGCGAGGTCACAGGCCCGGGCCAGTTGCAGTGAACACTGACAGGTCATTAGGTCATGGGGGAGGGGGTGGCAGTGACTCTTAGGCTGCCTTCCCTCCCTGGGTGCTGAAAGAGACTTATTCTTTCCCATGTTCTCCGTCTCTGTGCTTTAAGCACTTAAGTGTACCCTGTACATCATCATCACCTTTATGATGGGCACGCAACAAGTTACCTCGGAAAGAACTGAGGTGGTGGACAGAGGCTGTTCCCAGACCTCAAAGTCTGAGGTCAGCAGTGGACAAGGGACGACCTCGACACCGCTCACCTGTGCTGCTGAGCGCTGGGAAGGAGGGCAAAGTGAGCCGGTGAGGGTGCCAGGTTGGACAACAGGGTCTCCTTGAAAAGCATTGCCCACCGGCAAAGGTTATATAAAGGACAGATTTTTTTCTGCGGCCCCTCTGTAGCCCTTTTGTATATTTTCTAGTCCTTTTAGTCAAGAAATTAGGAGTGACTGTGGAGTGGCTCCCTTTCTTGTGACTAAGAACCTGTAGCTTACAGGTTCTCCCAGGTCCTTCCCAGATATGTCCAGCACAATTGCCAGTCGCTGCAGCCTCTCCCTTTCAAAGAGCAACATCAAAGGACTTAGTGTGTGCCTGCCTAGGCCGGGACTGGAGAACCACTGCTCCGGAGTTCTTTGACAGGAGGGCCGTTACCTCATTGTATACCAGGCTATTCACTCATTTGCGCAATCGTGGGACCCGCCAACCTTTTCTTCCGTTCTCTTGAGATTAGCGCTCCCAATTTGCAAACCTATCTCCTTAGCCGTTTCATTGTGTGAATTCTGTTTCTTAAGGGTCTGCAGCAGCTGCGGCCTTGAATGAAAGAGGAAATTGCTGAATCATAGGATTGAACACAAGTGTTAGCTAACAAAAGGATTTGTGAGGGGAAAGGGCAGGGGCACTTAAAAAAAATACTATAACTTACAATGAACCGTGTGGCCAGGCTCGCTCTTCTCCGCCAATCCCCCATGCTCTCCAATAAGTTGATGTGAGAGTCTCCCCAGCTTGGCTGAGGCAAGAGTAAACAAACTGTTATTTAAGAATTAGAGAGATGCTAATGTTTGACAGGAGACAAATGCCAGGAACTGAGTTTGAGGAGTGGTGATTCTCAGATAGTTCAGTCAATTCAATTAAATCCACTGCCTTTATTAAGAATTTATTGCTGCTAGCATGAGAGAGAGAGAGAGAGAGAGAGAGAGAGAGAGAGAGAGAGAGAGA